>NC_044911.1:35560407-35865675 GCF_001633185.2 Quercus lobata
AATTGATCATTGAAACTTCATACTAGACTATGGACTAGTTCATACTTGATCCACACACACATGTCACACAAGTCTAATGTTCAATGAATGCTTATGCCATTTGTGTGATTGTACGTGTATTAAATGTGATGTGTATACTCAATTGCTTGTTGATCAAACCTAAAAATATTTTTGAGTATTTTTATATGTTTTTGAGTAGGGCTTATTTGTGTGTTTAGAGTTTTATCCAAACAATCTATTTCTTTTTCTGTTCAAAAACTCTTTCAGAGGCATTTTTGCAAGTAAGTCGCGACTAAGCCCTACCCGCAAAAATGAGGAAGGAAAATTTCAGAAAACTCTGAAATTCAGACAAAGAGTTTCGCAACTGGCTCACGAGTAAGAGCTACCTACGAAAACTGTCAATGTGCTTTAGTGGCCATTGCGCGAGTAACTTCGCAAGAAGCTTACCTATGAAATGAGCGGTTTTGCAGTTTTTAAAGCCAAACAGTGTCAATTTTTCAAACATTCTCATTTTGCCTCCTCCGTGTCTCTCTCAACCCAAAACTCAAGATCAATTCCTCCTAAGACTCATCCAAGATATGTTTTAACACTTTTTCACTATTATTTCCTTAGATTAAGTCTTAGATTCTAAGCTTTCTAGGGTTGGGTTATTTTTTAAAAGGCTGGGAAAACTTGTCTTTCTTGCAATTTTTTAAAATTTTCTTGATTGGGCTGTGTCCTATTGTGTTTGTGTTGGCCCCAAGGGGCAATTTAAAATGTATTTAGGTAAGATTTCAACATTTTCATGCATTATTTTACATGTTAGTGGTTTGTATGCATTCTAAGTGTTTGATGAAATGCACAAATGACATTTTATCGTTGTTTTGGACTTTGATGAGTACCAAATTTTGGGGATTAATATGTTTTTATAGTCATAACATGTTTTAAACATTAATTGTGTTTTTTACACACTTTGCCCCATGAGTGCTTTGTCATGCTTGGTTCATGCATCTCACATGCACACTTGATGCACACACTTGATCACTTGACATGTTTTGCATTTCACTCATGCACTTATTACATATTTAACAATTAGAACATGGTCTTGTGACTTTAGTTATATAGTTTTATGTTCTTTTTATAATTTGTTATTCGTTTTATGGACTAACTTGTGTCTAATCAAGTTTGTTTCCTTGTTTGTATTTGTCTTTGTCTTTGTTTCTTTGTGTTTGTGTCTATTTTGCAGATGTCTCTTCTTAAGAAATCAGCCATTCTTAAAGCGTCCCTGCACCTCCTCGGATTCGTTTCGAAGGGATGATGTTGATATGGCCTTTAATGATCACTACAAAAGGGCCCCAATCATCTTGGCAAGGACTATGGACTTAAAGTCCTTAGAGGACACTTTCATTCCGGAAGTGTTCAAGGAAAGGACGTGGACAGAGTTGTTGAATCCAATGGGCAATGTCTATGAAGATTTCATTCGGGAATTCTATGCCAATGCCTTTGTGGAAGGGGCTCACATCAACTGTTTGCTACGAGGGAGAGAGTTCTTAATCACAAAGGAATCGATTCAAGAAATCTTGGAGGTTCGTCCAATGACTCCACACACATCCCTTCAATATGATGAGAGAAGGGAGAGAATAGAACCCCTTGTGGAAATCCTTGGTGGCCAAATAACTAGGAAGGCCTTACACACCATTACGTTCACCCCGGAGCGAACGTTGGCCCACATCATGATCTTCAATCTCTACCTGGTGAGGAACTTGACAAACTTGTCAGCACCAAGGTCCTTATTCCTATTTGACCTCTTCACCCACAAGGAGATCGACATCTACAATCACATCTACCATATCTTCACCAAATGCATCACAAAAAGGAATTCGAGGCTAACTCTACCATTTCCAAGCCTTGTCATGTCTCTTATCACAAGGGAAAAGGTGAAGATTCCTAGTGGACTTCAAGTGATGCAAAGAGAAGATCCAATAAGTGCACAAACCATGACCCAAAGCAAAGCTCATATCCCTGACCATCTGTTGGTGTCTCTCAAATTCCAAGAGATGAAGAAGGAGGAGACACTAAAGAAGAAATTTAGCATTTCACTTCAATTCCGGCAGACACTGCACAACCCTCTTCCTAAGCGCATGCACGAGCACCCAATCGTCTTGATCATCTAATCGAAAGGGTTGAACAATTGCATGGCATACTAGATTCCCACATGAGACACTCCACATCTTAATTCACCTACCTAGAAGGCCAGATCACTGTCCTCTCGTCTCAGATTGATGATATGATAAGGGACTAGCAGCAATAGAACTCAGAGTTGGAGTCTGAGGCATTCTAGTCTCTTTGGCCATTCTAGTCAAAAGGGGTAGTAATTAGAGGGGGAGCACAGCTTGAGCAGGAGCAAAGTCTAGCCCATCTTAGAATACATTGGTTTATTTTGGTGGTTTTTAATTTACTTTAAGTTTTTATAGCTTTTGGATATTTACAATACTTTTGTTTGAAACATTTAAGTACTTTAGTTTAAAATTGAGTTTTCTTTGGTACTAGTTTGTATCTTGGTTTTTATAATCGTTTTGATGCTTATTGTTTTCTATTGCTCTTAGCTTTAGTTTCCTTAATGCATCATGCTTGTTGGACATGCAATTGATTTTAACATTGCTCTTAATTGCATTGCGTGTCCAGATGATCATTTACTGGATAAATGTTCATTGTAGTCATTTCTTAATGACTATTCATGTTTGATCAAGTTATGCTTCATAGCTTACATTTCTTTTGGTATCTTAATCACATTTTAGTTGTTCCTATACGTACCTTGTGTTCTACTTGTCACGAGACTAATGAAAGTTTGTTGTATGTGCAAATGTTTCAGGATACAGGTGTATACGGTGCAAGTGCTTCACAACTTTTAGAATTAGGTGTGAGTGTGTTTTGCCTATGTTCCCAAACTCACGTTTAAGTCTAAAGGCTGTTTAGGAGTTTTGTCATGGAATAGCAAAAGGGGGAGATTGTAAAATTGTAATTTACAACCATTTTTTGTTGACTTTAATTCCATGCCAAATTTGATTGTAAATTTTTTCAATCATTTTTCCCTGTATGTATGTGGGTTTCTAATTGTAAGGGGTGAGTGTGAGAGAGTGTGAAGACTCAAGCTTCAAAGGATGAACAAGAGGTTTTCGCGAGTGTCTCGTGAGAAGCTTACCTGCGAAACAGCCACATGTAAAGCACATGACTGGAAGATGAAGAGTCATGCCAGGATGGAGATTTTTGTAAGTGTCTCGTGGGTAAGGTCAACCCGCGAAGGACTCGCGAAACTCTCTGTTTGGCAAAAAGTGAGATTTTGCTTTACCAAGTCTTTGCCCACACTATATATACCCTCATTACCCACAAATAATAATGAGTGGTTTTCAGAGAGAAAACCCTAGAAAATATACTTGAGAGTTAGAGATTGTTATACCCACAATCATCTACACATTTCCTTGTGATTTTCCTCAACTCCTACCTCTCCAACTTTACATCCTTGAGAGGTTGATAGCCCAAACACTTACCACACCCATTCTGAGTGTAAAGTGAGATTTTTGTGCTATTGGGAAGCATTGTTTATTGGAGGTCTAAACAAGCTCTTATGTATTTACACAAATTTGAAATTTTAAAGTACACGAAAGTGTACGAACTGTAACGAAATATAGTTTGACAAGAACGAGGTCGAACCCACAGGGACTTGAATGAACGTAGGAAAATTAAAACAAATCTTAACCAAATTAATCCTAATCTAGTTTAATAAAAATTGGTTATTTTGAAATTAAATAAACTAAACAAATAATTAAACTAAGCAAAGATATAATATAAAGCAGTAAAGAGATGTAAACAATCTAGAGAAATGAATTAAGGTTTTGGAATCTGACTTGTAAGTCATATCAGCATATATTTGTGATCATTAATTTTCCCTAACTCACTACATGATAATCTGGAAATCAATCTTGCTATCGTGGAAAATATTATCATTAAAACTTATATTCAAATATCTAAAACTTGTTCTTCTTCTCTTCTTAAGTATAAAATCAAATCATCAATTATATCAGTAGCCAAACAAATCACAAGCGATATCCAATTTTATAATCAAGAATTAATAAACCAAGCATTCAATTAATTAAGACAAATCCTAAATCATGAGAAAAAAATGATTGAACTCATATCTAGAATCCCATCTTAGTTAATTGATATGAAGCAAGAACAATTTAAATCATTAAAGAACAACTATTGTGGGAAAAATCAAATCACATAAATATTACTGATAATCCTTAACAAGGTTTCATCCTCAATCCTAATTATAAATTTAGCTACTCATGGTAATTGAAAGAAAACACAAAAATAAAATACTAAACATTAAACCAAACAAATAAAATAAAACTAACTGTCATGGAAGAAAACCAAAGAAGTAGCCACACTCTCTATGTACAGCCCTCAGCCCTAGAACCAGCCTCCCTAAATTTTGCCCTAAAGAGCCTTTAAATAGGTCAAGGAATCCTATTACAAGTTGAATTTCCGTTTGGAGAAAATTCCAGATTTTTAGGTTTCAATTAACCAATGATTTCGGCCCATTTAATGTCTGAATTCAGACTTTTTTAAAACTAAAAAGTTGTAACACTTTAAGTTAACTTTGAAGCCCAACTTGAATCATCTCGATTGGACATCTGAGCCAAAAGTTATTTTAAAAATACTAACTGATGTGCAGGCTGGAATCCTAATCCGAATTGGACTTGAATTTGGTGCAAATTTCCTTTGATTTCTTGCTCCAATTGGACTTAAATTTAATTGGGTTGGCCTTATTTAACTTCATCATGGCCCTTGTAAGTAAAGTCCATTAGCTTTCTTCTTTGCACAAATTCACTTATTTAATTCCATTCTCCTACAAAAGACAAATTTACGCAATAAGATTCAATTAAGCACAAAATTGATTATTCAACATTATTCCAAAACCAAATATAAAATGCATGAATTAACTCAAAATAAGTATGATTATACTTTCTAATATGATATAAATATGAAAAATTAAGCTATTATCAATGCACATCACCGGTGAATAGCATAGGAAATGTCTGGAGGAGTGACAGTGAGATAAACTAGGCTGCCAACCAATTATCTGTAAAGAGAGGGATTAGACAATGGTTTTCCTGCTGAGGGAGTCAGATGCACATTAAGTTCAACCGTAGTGTCAACAATATTGCTATCAGTGAGTCCAGCTCGGCACAAAAGTTCAGAAGCATACTTGGCTTAAGTAATATAAAGACTATTTGTGGAATGAGTGATTGCAAGACTTAAGAAATAGCTGAGATGTCCAAGATCTTTCATCTCAAACTGTTGACTGAGAAAATCTTTGAGGTCTTGAATGCCACCAAGGTCATCACCAATTATGATCATATCATCCCCATATAAGAGAAGCAAAATTGTTCCTTTGTTAATGCGACAAAGAAATAAGGCAGAATCATAAAGACTAGCAGTGTAACCCAAGCGAAAGATGGTGGAGCTGAACTTGGCAAACCAAGCTCTTGGAGATTGTTTAAGGCCATAAAGAGCATGTCAAAGGCGAAAAACCTTGTTTGATTCAACAGAAAGAACAAGAGGAGGTTGCAAATAAAATTCTTCACTTAAATCCCTATCAAGGAAGGCATTTTTGACATCCATCTGAAAAAGGTCTGATTTACTGGCAGCGGCAACAGCTAAGAGGGCCCGAACAGATGAAATACAAGCAACCGGAGCAAAGGTCTCTTCATAATCATTCACATACTTTTGTGTAAAACCTTTTGCAACAAGATGTGCCTTATAGCGCTCAATGGACCCATCAGAGCGAGTCTTGATTTTGTAGATCCACTTACAACCAACCACAAATTTCCCAAGGGGGAGAGTCACCAAATCCCAAGTATGGTTTTTAGATAATGCATCAAGCTCCTCTTTCATTACAATCTGCCATAAAGGGTCAGTGGAGGTCTCATGATAGGTGTGAGGCTCGTGTAATCTAGCAAGAGTAGTATAACAATGATAGTCAACTAAATGTGCAGGAATGAATCTTACCCAAGTTAAGTGACGAGATGGAATGTCTTGTGCAAGATCTTCAAGCGGAGTAGGAGCAGGGGACCCAAGCTCAGGGTTGGGTGGCTCATCTTCGACCTGTTCATCTTCCACCTATTCATTAGAGGGCGATCTAGGAGAGGCATAAAAAAAATCTAGTGGTTGGATAGAGAAGTCTATAAGAGGATCAGGAGTAACTATAGAAGGAATATGTGGTTCATCTAGAAAAAGTTTCAAGACATAGGAGGTAGATAGGGAGGCACAAAAGTGAAAGAACTCAACAAAACAGCAATGTTCCCAGGAGACAACATTGCGGGAGATACGAAGATGATAAGAGACAGGATCATAACACCGATATCCCTTTTGAGTTTCGTCATAACTAAGAAAACAACAAAGTCTAGATCGAGGCTCAACTTTGATATGCTAATGTGACTAAAGAAGAACGAAACAAGAAAAACTGAAGGAGCGAAGGTGGTGATAATCTAGAGGTGACCCAAAAAGGCGCTCATATGGAGTTTGATTTTGGATAACAGGATTTGGAATGTGATTAATAGCATGAACAACATGAAGAGCAGCTTTACCCCAAAAAGGAGCAGAAACTTTGGCAAAGAGAAGGAGAGCACGAACAATGTCAAGAATATGACGAAGTTTTCATTCGGCTCTACCATTTTGCTGAGAGGTACCTAGACAAGTTGGTTGATGAACGGTTCCATAGGAATGCAAAACAGTTTGGAAAGCATATTAAGTGTACTCAAGAGCATTATCAAATTGAAAAATTTTGATACGTTTGGAAAATTGAGTTTCAACTATTTTTGAAAAATTAGAATATACTTGCAATAATTCAAAACGATGTTTCATATAAAAAATTCAGCTATAATGGGAATAATCATCAACAAAGATAACAAAATATCGAGATCCACCAATACTAGAGATAGAGGAAGGTCCCTAGACATCAGAATGAATTAGGTCAAAGATATTAGTGGACATTGATTCACTAGTATTGAAAGGAAAAGCTGGTTGTTTTCGTAACTAACATGAAACACAATCAAAATTTTCTATGGACACTAAGCCTAACAAACCTCTAGAAGCCAAGTGTTGTACCTGAGAGGAAGATGCGTGATCAAGACGAGCATGCCAAAGTGCAAGGAAAAGAATAGAAGAAATTTCTGCAGCTGTAGTGGCAACAAAAACAGGAGCAACAAGTGGAAGATGAAGGTTATCCCTGGGAAACATACGCCCAACTTTGGGACCCGTCCTAAACTCCTGTCTTGTCCTCGGATTCTACACAGTACACCCAAAATAATCAAAGGTAATGCGATGACCCAAGTTAGCTAATTGGCCCACAGAAATAAATTGTAAGAAATGTTAGGAACATTAAAGACCCCAGGAATTGAGAGGTTGGAGGTCGAGGTAGAACCTATATCATGACTGAACATTGTGGAACCATTAGTTGTGCAAATATTAAGAAGGTGTGGTGCGAGATCAAGTTGAGAAAATAAGGATGAATGAGATGTCATGTGGTTGCAACAAACAGAATCCATAAGCCAAAAGGAAGGAGACATACCAAATAAAGCTAAGAGAGAAGAGCAATAAGATGCATTAACAACCATACGAATGGTATTAGTGATGACGTTTTTAAGGTCATCTGTAGAAATGGTGAAAATGGATCCAGAAGACTTAGACTGTGCAGAGACGGGAGCCATTGGTTGGACACTCTCAGTGTTAGCAAGAGTAGCAGCAAAAATTGAAACAACTAATTTGTTGCGATGATAGCAAATCTCAATATTGTGGCAAAGACGTTTGTAAAAATTGCAAAAGCATTTGCTGGATTGTCGGCGACGATTATTGCAATAAGAAGAAGACCTATCCTTATTCTTCATTTAGAAGCAAAATATGTAAAAATGGATTGCAAAAATGAAATTTACGCGAAAATAGTACTATTGACAGAATATTTTTATAACAATTTCATAATAAAGTTTACATAGTAAATTGTTATTAGTTCTCATCTAGACCTACTAGTGACATTTTTTTCCCCCTACCATTAACAACTTGTCATATAGACTTTGTTGTGAAATTTTTATGAAAATATTGTGTCCATAACTTGCATTAAGAGAGGTAATTAAAACAAGAAATCCTCTTTATATATACATTGTCATTTTTGGTAATTTACCTCTTAAACAGCCACTTTTATAAGTGCTGGCCATACATTCAGCTTTTTCAAAAGCATTTTTTAACAGTTTTTACCAAACACTCAATTTTTACAAAAAATCTAGTTTCATACCGCACTTTTTCAAAAAACTGAATAATTTCAAAAAACTGAACCAAACTCACCCTAACTATTTGATTTGAATCCCTGCCTCTTCTTTCTCCTTTTCCTTTTACTTTTACTTTTCCTCATCCTTTGTTCCTCTATTTTTTTTTTCTTTTCTTCTTAAAATATTTTCAACTTTGCAGTTTGCACCACAAAACAGGAACAAAACAAATTCAATTCGCTATATTAGTGGACCCATTACTTTTGATATGCATGATTCATGACATGACATGCCAAGACTTGGTTGTAATTTTTTATTTATTATAAATATGAAAATATTTTAATTTATAACATTAAGCTAATTAGAACACACATACTAATTAACCATAGTTTAAAGTAAATAGTTTCATTATGTTCTTTTAATATTCACTTTTTTTTCCCATGTATAACATATTTATTTTAAGAGTATTTAGAGTATATGTTCATGAAAATATATAACTAGTAAAATTTATTTTTATTTTCTTCAAAAAAGTGTTGACAGAATTTAGTCCCATTAAAAAAAAAAAAAAAAAATTTTAAGTGACAGTTTGTCCCCTCAAAAAATTTTATGACTCCGCCACAGCTTAAACACTTGAGGTTTTTCTCTTGTGAAATTTTGCAGCTGTTGTGTAATTAAAGTGTGCTAATATTTTTTTTTTTTTGTAAAAAAAAGTGTGCTGAGATACACGTGGAAACTATTTTCTATTATCTCGCCCCTCTAGTCCTCTACTAGTGGTGAAAAAACCACGTTGGAGTACATAATGTACTTTCAAGCTCCAAGTCTTTTTTATTTTTTTTTTGAAGGAAAAACCAATATTCATTCATGCTTAAACAATCCTGATACAAGGCTTCTATAACCGGGGGAAGAGAGTCCTCTATCCAATACAATTCATTATCAACATTTCTAGCATATTTGGCCAAAATATGGGCAACCTGGTTTCCTCCTCTTCTAATACAACTTATATCAGCATATTGCAAACCATGAATGCTGCATTTAATGTCCTTATACACGTGTCCCAACAAAGAAAAATCGCCTGAAGTGCTTGCCATTGGATTCATGACAGCAACGTTATCACCCTCTATGATCAGCTTAGCAAAACCTGACTCCACAGCAAATTCAAGAGCTTTTCGACACGCCAACGCCTCCGCTTCTTCATTGCAACTGACCGAGGGCCCTTTAACAGACATGGTCACCATTATTTCACCCATAGAATTTCTGATTACTACTCCAAATCCTGATCTCTGAATTCCAGCAAAAACGACAGCATTGAAGTTAAGCTTGTACAGCTGTGAAGGGGGTGGTTTCCATCTCTGTCTGGTCTGTGGCGTTGTGTGTGGAATATTCATATGAGTTTGGTTGAAAGTGGAAAAGTAGAGAGATGAAAAAAATGTGTTTGTATTAATTTACTCATATACCCTTGTTAAAAAATGATAGTCTATTAAAAAAAAAGCAATCACTCAAATTTATTAAGAAATGAAAATCATATCTAAGAAAAGAAAAATCATGTCTAAAAAAAAAAAATCACAAAAAAAAAAGAGCAACGAAGCTTGCCCAGGAAATCAAAAAGAAAGAAAGAAAGAAAGTAAGTAAGTAAGAAGCAATGTCCAAACCAAAAAAGAAAAGAAAAAGGGAGAGGCAATTTACAGACCAGACCAAACCAGAAGAAGAAGAAGAAAAAAGAAAAAAAAAAGAGCAACGTAGCTTGCCCAGGAAATCGAAAAAAAGAAAAAGTGTTAGGACATATGTAAATCATGTTAGGAACATATGTCATTTTGGAATTGGCTAATCCTTAGACAAAACGCATTTTACTTGTATTTTGGTAGATCTATGATGGGTTTAGTACTTCAAGGAACAAGAGTTCAAGTGTAACACCCCAAAATCATAAGCAATAAAAGTCTATTTAATCTGAATAATCCATAAAAAAAATTTTAAATAAAAGAAACCAGCAACTTTAAATCTCATCACAAATGTCAGAGCTCTAATTCACCAAAGACAAAACATCCTCAAAATAATTCTCCAATACAATGTTTAATGCCATAAAAATAATAATAAAATCCTCAGTTCCACAAAATAGTTCGTAATTGCTGTCTCCGAAGAATCTCTACTCCAATAATCCCTCTAACATATTTGTAATGGGAAATAAAAGGGGGTGAGATAACTCAATAAGTGGAATTCACTAACATTGGGGGTGTGGGAACAAACCTTTCAAATAAATAATTCTTACAACAAATTCATAACTTGTAACTCATCAATATTTTATCATCAAATATTTCACATAAAAAAAATAATTTCTTTATATTGTGAGCCATCATAATATATATATATATATATATATATATCAATACCATCATATAAACAATTTCCTAGACTTTTCTCGTGGTCAACGTTTACACCCCGTTGACAGGGTTGTGCTGTCCCCTTTTTGGGACTGGAACTTCCTTTTCATCCCCTTTTTTAAGGATGGTTCCTTTGGAACCTAAAGTTGCACTCCCTTGCTAAGGAGTTTCCTTTTTGGATCCTCAATAGTATACTCCCTTGCTAAGGAGCTATCAAATGTGCATTGTCACCTTTTCTGGGATCATCCCTTGCTAAGGACTAGCTGCAGTATGATTGTCCCTTACTAAGGACTAAATACCATACTGAGCTTCTAATCACGACTTGCCATAGGTTTTCAAAACATATTCAATATGCTCACAAAAATAATCTATTCATAATTCTCAACAATATAAAGGTATATTCACACATACAATTTTAAATAAGTTTAGGTTGTCCCACAAGTTTTTCATAAAACGAATAGTCAATGTGCACATCAAACATTTATAAAATATCAACTTATATATAGAATATCAACATATTTCTTTGATATAGAATGGTTTAATAATCAACACTATTTTGGAAAACCCCCCCAAAATTAGTAAACACCACTTACCTCTTAGTTGCAAAATAAAGGAAATCAACCTTCCTTGAATCACAACAATTTAATAGAATTAAAACCTAGCAACACCAAAAATAGGTTCATCAATAAACAATTTCCCACTTAAAATCTATTTTCACACTTAAACGGTTTTATCCTAGACAATATTGATATATCCAAAATTTTACATTTATTTACGTAACTCTCTAGTTCACTTTCAGCTTTAATCTAGTTGTTCTATTTCAAGTATTTTTACTATCCATTAGTAAGCATGATTGTACTGCAACTCTATAAAACTCTAGCAATTCACTATAAGTCTAGCCATCATATATTCTACTATTCCTTAGAAGCCACATAATATAGTTCTGCCAAATCAATCTTAGAGCCAATGGAGGACTATATGGCTATACATACTATTCATACGTAATCAGTTTCAAAGCCTAGACCATACGGTTATATATAAACAATTCCTATTATAATATTGTAATCACCAACCCAAAGACCCATAATTCCCTTGATGCCACCAAAACACAATGAAATTGCTGGACATGTATTGAACAAGGACAACATGAAGATACATGGCAAATGGGTGGTGATATTTAGTGAGGCCATATATGGTCATATAATGTCCACAAAACACCCTTTTTCTATCAACATAATCATAGCCTTAGATCCATAACAGCAGCCCCTATTATTATTTTATTTCTATTAGGTACGCCACTAATAGATTCTTCCTATAAGAGTGGGAAGAAAAGCTAGCCATTGAGTATTACAATTTTCCTAAGTTTAGAGTAGAAGAGAGTCGAACCTTTAGTCTCCACTCATAGCCACAGTGAAGTAAAGCAAGGTTTAGTAGTGTAAAGCAGCTGAAGCAAAAGGAGGCACCATTAGTAAATACACGTGTAACTTAAGAGGAAAAAGGCTAGGGTTTTCATGGCCCATATATTTACTTATGCCACCTCACTTGGGCTTCATATTCCATAGTATTTATCTTATTTTTAATATCTTAGGCCTAAAATCAATTTAATCCATTTAATCGTAGGCCTCCTTTATAATTTACGTATAATAATTTAATTGGTATCAAAATTATGAGGTGTTACATCAAGTCTAGTATTGGAATCATGCAAATCTATCCAAGAAAAAAGTGAAGAAGTGTTGATTCATTAAAGCTCGATAGCTCGCAACAAAAAGCTCAATAGATAGCTATCTATCAAGAACTAAGAAAATTAGTTTTTCATATCTGATTTTCAGCCCATGCTTATATATTTGTGTAGGGTTTCTTTTCTCACAACCCTAGACATATATAAGGCTTATTTTAAAGGCCGTCACATAAGAGAATACAAGAAGAATACATGCAAAAGGTGACTGATGTCTTATTCCCTCTGAAAGAAGTTACTGCGTCTTTGCACCTTATAGTTTAATGAAATGAAGAACTTTGCAGTCAACATCTTCCTTAAGTTGTTGTATTAGTCACGTTCTAGGAGTCGTGTATCATTACTTAGTCACGTACTAGGATCCGTGCAAAAAGGGTGGCGTTCATATATTGAAGAATTCAGAGGTTCTGAAGTGATAGAAGGTTTCTGCTGTAAATTCATCTACAGGGATTGTAGAGTCTAGGGACAAAGGTTTTGTACTAGATCTGAAACTTCTCTTTACTATAGTGGATTGCTTTTGGGGAAGGTTTCCTCCTAGGTTTTTACTTTGAAACTAGTTTGTTTCATTAGTTGTCCTAGGTTATCATATCTTGTCTTATTTACTTTTCCGCTACATGATTTTGACATGATATTATTGTTAGTTTGTTTTAACAAGGTTTATACATAATAAATCTAATTAACAACTTAGGTTTAAAACTTGTTAATTCTATCAATCAGGGTCTAAATTTCACACACAACACGCAATATTCTTTGCTACTCTTGATACATCTGCAGGTTCAATGTGATTTGGTCATCACAAGGAATACGTGTGTTAATGTATGCTCACTAAACTGTCTTGAATTGTTTTTGAAATATAAAATTGGTTAAACTTGTTTAGTGTGTGTGTGTTTGTGTTTTAGATCTAAATGCTTCACATTTTTCTTGTTGAGAGATGTTTTTGAGAGCTTAAAATATTGTTTGGATCTTTGGTTGAGTAGCATGCTTGATTGCATTCATTTATGTGTTTTTCTCTTCTTTGAAAAACTGTTTTTGCACATCTCGACAGCTTCTTGATACCTCTCGACAGCTAAGCTATCTATCGACCTCCTTTGATCTTCTTTCTCGATAGAAGTTAATGCAATCTCGATCCATCAAGCATTCTAGACTTTGTCTCGATAGCTTCTCGACAGATTCTCGATCCATTGTGAAACTTTCTGTCTGCTCGATAGATTCTCGATAGCAGTTCGATCCATCGAGGTTGGCTTCCGCTCGATAACTACTCAACAACTTCTCGATTTGTTGAGATTCTCTTGCATGCATTGTTTTTCAAATGTTTTGCATCTTTCTTTTATATTGTCATCCATAACATCTTATTTCATTACATTCATGCATTTATATGGATTCCTTGTGCCCCTTTGATCATCCTTGATCATCTTTATGTTTCTCGAGTGAAGCTTTCTAGCTTCTTGTACCCTTTGTCAAGCATGACAAAAAGGGGGAGAATTTATGGTTTCTTTTTAAGATTCTATATGTTAGGGGGAGAAATACATGCCTTGGTAAGGGGGAGATGTGTTTCATCTTGTTAGGGGGAGTGTTTACCTCCTTCTTGTGCACCAGTCTTGTGACCATGTTTACATATATTGTGCTTATCTTTGATATATATATATATATATATGATAATGTATGTTTTTCTTCACCTACCTTTACATGTGTTGTTTTTTTTTTTTTCTCTCTTTATACACGTGCTTCTTATTGTAAGCAATCTTTTATTTCTGTTTCACACTAAGATGCCTTGATGAGTTTTGTTTAAGTGTTTCAGAAATACCGGTTGTCAAAGTCTTCTTGCCATGAATTCTCTTCTTGCAAAGTTTTTCAAGAGTTTGTGTTAGGACAGATTTTATTGTATTCAACAAGTGAGTATAAGTTAAGTGATTTATGACTTCTCTCATATGTTCATTTGTTTGTTGTGGTTTTGTCATGAATTGCCAAAGAGGGAGATTGTTAAGACATATGTAAATCATGTTAGGAACATATGTCATTATAGAATTGGCTAATCCTTTGACAAAGCATACTTTACTTGTATTTGGGTAGATTTTGGATGGGTTTAGTACTTCAAGAAACAAGAGTTCAAATCTAGTATTGAAGCCATGCAAATCTGTCAAAGAAACAAGTGAAGAAGTGCTGATTCATTAGTTCTCGATAGCTCACAACAGATAGCTATCTATCAAGAATCACAAAAATTAGTTTTTCAGATCTGATTTTGGGCCCATGCTTATGTATTTGTGTAGAGTTTCTTTTCTCACAACCCTAGACATATATAAGGCTTATTTTAAAGGCCTTCACATAAGAGAATACAAGGAGAACACATGCAAAAGGTGACTGATGCCTTATTCTCTCTGAAAGAAGTTATTGCGTCTTTGCACCTTAGGGTTTTGTAACCAAGTTCTTCTTGATTTTCATTGTTAATGAAGTGAAGAACTTTGCAGCCAACATCTTCCTCAAGTTAGTGTGTTAGTGACGTATTGGGAGCCATGCATCATTAGTTAGTCACATACTAGGATCCGTGCAAAAAGGGTGGCGTTCATATATTGAAGATTTCAAAGGTTCTAAGGCGGTAGAAGGTTTTTGCTGTAAGTTCATCTATGAGGATTGTAGAGTCTAGGGACAAAGGTTTTGTACTAGATCTGAAACTTCTCTTTACTATAGTAGATTGCTTTTAGGGAAGGTTTCCCCCTAGGTTTTTTACTATGAAACTAGTTTGTTTCATTGGTTTTCCTGGGTTATCATATTTTGTCTTATTTACTTTTCTGCTGCATGATATTGACATGATATTGATGTTAGTTTGTTTTAACAAGGGCTATTCATAATAAATCTAATTAACAATTTGGGTTTAAAACTTGTTAATTCTACCAACCGGGGTTTAAATTTCCTAACAAAAAGGAAAAAGAAAAAGAAAAAGAAAAAAAAAAGAAAGTAAGAAGCAACATCCAAACCAAAAAAAAAAAAAAAAGAAGAAGAAGAGGGGAGAGGCAATGTACAGATCTGATCAGGCTAGACCAAAAAAAAAAAAAAAAAAAAAAAAAAGCAACAGATTGGACAAGCCCATGTGCAAGTGCACATGTGCATTTTTGTCATTTATCTATCAAATTCCTCTCACTCAATTTTCTCTCCATTTTGAAGAGAAAACATTTTGGTGGGTCCGGAGAGAATACATCTGGACCCCACCAATTTTTTCCCTCCCCCCCCCCCTTCTAACCAAACACCCACTAAAAAAGTTTTCCTTCCCATTTTCTCTCTAAAGTTTTCCATCCACCTTATTTCACCTCCAAACAAACACACCCTAAGTGTGACATTTTTTTTATAGGTAAATATTAACTAAATAATATTTATTTTCATTATGTTGACTTATTTTGGATGGAGGAGGTTCCATCAGTTGCTGTTGAGTATGTAAACATTGATGCATCTTTGATTTAATGAAAGTTTGTTTTCAGTTTCAAAAAAAAAAATATATATATTTATTTTCATTATTATCTTTTTTTTTGTATAATTTCATTATCTTTTATTCATCAAAAAAATTATCTTCTAATTCTATTCTATGAATGTTTTGTTTATTTGTTATATTTTCATACAAATTTTTTGTTGTTTTTTGTTTAAGACTAACAAATTTATCCATAGATATTTTTGAGATTCAAATTATTTTTAAAGTTTTCTCTTCTTTTTTTAGATGTTTTTTTATATCCATTTTTAATAGACATTTATAATTAAGAATTTTTATAAAATAAATAAAACACGATTTGTAAGGACACGGTTTTGAACTCAAAGCCCCAAAATGAAAAGGACTAAGGCCTAAGGAGCCTAAAACAATGAATTTGTAGAGAGTGGGCTAGAAATTGAACTTCAATGAGTTGGACAATAATGACAGTAGGCTAAATGATGCTTGAAAGTACGAATAAAAAGTTTTATGCAAAGAAAATCCTCCTCGACAAAGTCCAAGGATGGTAGTTCTTATATATTTCTCTTAGACTTAAATACAATTACAGTTCATGAGCGTACAGTCATTTCTCTACAGATTATCTGATGATCCCCTTGTAATGGGATCTTTCTTCTTTATATCCCCCTTCTCCTCTCCATTCCATCTCAACCCTACATGTGTAGATTAGATTGCTGGCTTTGACACTTGTCCCATCAGCACCTTCCTGAAATCTTTGTGGGTAGTTGTAAGGTTAAATATTACTGTTTAGGTATCACCTCTACATTAATGTGGCTAGAGAGTTAGCCGTAGAGCATTCAATGCGGTGGTAGCCATTTTTTTCTTAGATATTTCTCAACTTTCCTTTGTCTTATCCCCATCTGATGCTTATCCTTACCAGTATGATTGTCTGGTGCCTTGTTCTTGACGAAAGATTAGACTTTTGACCTCTACTCTACTTAGCCGAGGAGGTGTTTCTCCTCGGACTAAACTCCCAATCACTTATGACCAGACTTCTTCCATGGATTATTAACTTGTATGCCCTCATTAGTATCTAGTTGTCCTCGCACAACTTAATGTCCTCGAACACGGCCCACGACCCAATATCCGTTTCTGGGCCCTTCATCCCCATAATAGTCCCTCAAAATTCCACTCTTTTGCTCATCGAGAAAAAAAGGGTGATTTCGATCTTCCAATAGCTATCCTTCCCATTTTTACATCATCTCTTTTTGTGCAAATGTCTTTTCAACTACCAAGAAGCACATTCCTGACACTTCGGCATCCGGGACACGTTTACATTTATTTCCTACGGTGCCATGTTCCCCACGTTTTACGGTGTGATGGAAATCCTACGATGATCGGCCTCTCTAATTTCACCTCGTCTTCTTAACATCTTCAAATATTTTTTGAATGGGTAGATTTGCTAACCTAGTAGACACCCCATAAGGTATAGAGAGCTTTAAAGCCCGCTACCATATTCCGGCTAGGGTTTCCATTAGATATTGCCACCGAGGGGAATGGCATGCCTGGAGGCAAGAAGGGGAAGTGGTAATCCCTATGATTGCCTTTATAGAGGGAGGGATGAGAATCCCTATGGGTAAAGTGACTAGGGACTACCTTATTACTCATAAACTTTCTCCCACTCTGTGCGCCCCTAATATATTTAGGATTCTAGGTAGTGTAGATGCTCTTAACGAAAAGATGAATGTGAACCTTACTAACCAGGATGTTAACTAGGTTTACAATCATCACAAACTCACAGGCCACGGGTACTATTTGATAACTAAAGTCTATGTGGTCAGACTTATATCGTGTCTCCCTGAGTCCAATAAGGGTATGGACAAAGATTTCGTAATCATCTCAAGGGAGTGACATGATGGACTTCATTGCCCAAAATGAGATGGACACTAGGTGGGGTGTTTAGATTTAGGTTTATACCTTAATAATATCCTTTTTCTTACTAACACTTTCTGTGCTCACTTCTTCCATTTTTACTTGCAAATTTGTTCTTATTTTATCTGTACTGTTTTCTAACTATGTTTTTACCTTTGGCAAATTTGTAGATAAGTACTCTGCAATCCCGAATCTTAACATTGTTAACGAGCCCAATTTGACCTAGGCGCCCAAGTACGTGATAAAGGCGAGAGACCCTCGCTTGCATCAGATCAACATTACATACCAGGCTTCCTTGTTGGTCCTGCTGCAGAAGGTGTACAACAAGTGGAATTACCCTTTTAGCGCACTATCGAGGAAGAAGCAACCTCTTCCCAACCTGCTTTTGAGGAAACAGTAAGAGTAGTTGAAGTTTCGAACTTTGAGGAGGACTTTGAGATTTTCAACTAGATTCAGTCTCCAGAACCTCTAGTCATTGATTTCAACCACCTTCCTTTAGCCCAAGTAAGCAATAACTAGGAAGCCCCTAGTGCATTTGGCGCGATGGTACTTCAACACAAAGCCAAAACGAGCCTTCTTGAGCTCTTGGAGTCCCACGCAGAGGGCACTGTGCCTAAGGTGGCTGTCCAGACTAAGCCTTATACTCCTTCTCCTACCCACACCTTCCAACTTGATCCTGCGGACAAGAAGAGAAAATGAGAGAAAAAAGGCAAGGATGTAGTGGAGGAAGGAAGGGGCATCCCCCCCCCCCCACAAGAAATCGAGCCCCAAAAAGGGGCCAAAGTGGCTAGGATTGCTCAGACAAGGTCCTCAAGCGAAGGGTCCATTGTGGAGAAGGGGCATGATCATCTCACTAAGGTTCAAGCTTGGAACCCCCTTTTGGTGCTAAATGGATCTCCTCTCCCTATAGATTCTTCTATCAGATATTTCCAACAAGGAAAAGCTAGGTACTTAGCAAATGCCCTGGAGCAGCCCCTACTGCTGCCTGATGACATGGCTGACCTAAGGACCATGAAGAAAAATGAAATGTTTCTTACTTTGAAAAGAGATCTCATGCTGGTAAGTGTTTCCTTTTCTTCTTTTTTTATTTTTTTATTTTTTATTTTTAATTACCTAGTATTCCTATTAATTTCTCTCATCATCTCATTGTTTTTTTAATAAATTTTAAGGCCATTCAATTTGCACATATAGCCGAGGAATTGGTGAACAACTCCCATAGGCAAATGAAGAAGGAGGAGGGAAGGCTCATAGTTGTTGTGGATGGCTTCACCTTGGCTGAGAAGAGGATCCAAGACTTGAACACCTAGCTGACCGAGGCTGACAGGGAGAAGAAGAGCGCTGAAGCTGCTTTACAAGGAGCTGAAAGGCAAACGGAGAGTCAGCGCAAACAACTCCATCAGATTGAGGACAAGCTAATTGCAGCTAAGGAACAGATAGGGGTCTTCAAAAAAAAGCTAGAGGAGGCAAAGAAAGCTTCAGAAAAGGTCAAGCAAGAAGGGCATGCTAATGGGGTGACAAAGACCGAGGAGAACCTCAGGGCTGAGGTTTTTGGGGTTTGTAGGAATTACTACCACCAAGTGTGGAATGAGGCTCTAAACCAAGCTGGAGTCGATGCTTCCTTCACCTTAAGGAGACTAGAAAGTGTGTACTATTCCCTAGTCATCTGAGCGTCAGGCCCTTCCAGCTTTAAGGCTGAGACTGCTCCTAAAGACCCTGTCTCTAACAAGGATTCCTCTGCTAGTACTCTTCCTTCCTCCACTATCCCTCCTAAAAAGGTTGTTCAAGTTGGTGCTATTGAGATAGAAAAAGATACAGTAGACAAGGCAATTCTCGATGCCACAAAGCTTCCACCTGCACCCAAGGACTCCTCTAAGGAGAAGGGAACCTCCCATAGTCGAGAAATAGTTCTGCAAACTCTTCCCATCCTTGCCAAGGAAGATTCCAAGGGTAAAGGTTCAGCGTCCTTAGCAACAACGCCTGAAGAATCTACTAAGGCCATAGCAAAAGACAACCCTCCTCCCAAGACCAAGTAATGCCTAGGATATATATATATATATATATATATATATTTTAAGTGTATTTTTCTTTATGTGTAGTTGTTTACATTCCTGAATATGTACTTGCTTTGCCTTTTTCAAGGCTTGACTTAATGAAAAAAATATTAAATTCCTTTATATTTCTCTGTGTTTGTGCAAAGTTAAATATGATGTCTCTTCCATTCAATACTTAACTGATACAAGCATAATCTACAATTTCTTTTAATTCAAAATATATTTTCATTCTTAACTTTAACAGTTATTTACACAAGTGGTAGTCTAACTACTACATTCCATGCAATAAGCAATATAACATGCTAACCTTTACAAGCCTACAACATTTAGTAAAGTGTAATTTAACTTCACAACACACTTTATGTACCTGAGATAAGCAGCTCAAAGGGTTGTATGTACTTTAGATTTTCCTTCTCAACTTCAAACAATAATAAAGTATCTATTTTTCCTAGGCTTCACATAACCTTCCACTTAGTAGTAAATCCAGGTAGTTGTAGGTGTTAATTTTCCCATAGTACGTGATCTAAGGAGTCAAGCAGTACTAAGGTTTTGTTTAACATTTGGATAGATAGTGAACAGTGCTACTTTACCCAAGGCATGTGGTCCGAGGAACTAGGCATGACCAAGGTTCTATTTAATACTTAGATAGATATTGAACAGTGCTAATTTACTTAATGTATATGGTTCAAGGAACCAGGCATAACCAAGGTTCTATTTTACACTTAGATAAAAATTGAACAGTGCTAATTTACCCAAGGTATGTGGTCCGAGGAATCAGGCATAACCAAGGTTCTGTTTAATACTTAGATACATATTGAACAGCGCTAATTTACTCAAGGTATGTGGCCCAAGGAACCAGGCATAACCAATGTTCTGTTTAACACTTAGATAAATATTGAATAGTACTAATTTACAAAAGGTATGTGGTCTGAGGAACCAGGCATAACCAAGGTTGTGTTTAACACTTAGATAAATGATTTAGAGTGTTAATTTATCTAAGGTATGTGGTTCGATGAGCCAGGCATAATCAAGGTTCTATTTAACACTTAGATAAATGGTGTAGAGTATTACTTTACCCAAGGTATGTGGTCCAAGGAACCAGGCATAACTAAGGTTCTGTTTAATACTTAAACAAATAATGAAGAGTATTAATTTACCTAAGGTATGTGGTCCGAGAAGCCAAGCATGACCAAGGTTCTGTTTAATACCTAAACAAATAATAAAGACAACAAATAATATTATAAACAGAAATGTGGCAGAGTTGCCTTTCATTAATAATAATACCTTCGTAGGTTATTTACATTCTAAGGATGTGGTACAACATTTTCATCTTAGTCTTCTAGAAAATAAGCCCCTATACCAGCTACCGAGGTAATACGATAGGGCCCTTCCCAATTGGACCCCACCTAATTGGGCCCCAGCTTTCCCTATGCCAGGTTTTTTGTAGTACCTACAACCTTCCTCAATACTAAATCGTCAGGTGTTAATGGCCTTAATCTCAAATTTGTATCATACCCCTGCTTGAGTTTCTGTTGATAATATGCTAACTAGACCAAGGCAGTTTCTCTTCGTTCCTCAATCAAATTTAGGCTTTTTTTCTAATAGGTTATTATTGTTATCTGGAGTGAATAAGCTTGTCCTTGGTGTTGGAAATCCTGTCTCTAAAGGGATCACAGCTTCGGACCCATAAGTCATTGAAAAGGGTGTTTCTCTAGTTAACCGATAAGGAGTAGTCCGATATGTCCAGAGAACATGTGGTAGCTCTCCCACCCATCTACCATTTGCCTTGTCCAGCCTCTTCTTAAGCCCATTGACTATAACGTTATTAACAGCCTCGACCTGCCTATTCCCTTGTGGGTAGGCTGGAGTTGAATATCTGTTCCTAATGCCTAATTCACAATAATACCCCTTGAAAGCTTTATTGTCAAACTGAAGCCTATTATCTGAGATGAGAGTGTGAGAAATCCCAAATCGAGTGACAATGTTTTTCCATACAAACCTCTTTGCATCCACGTCCCTAATATTAGCTAGTGGCTCGGCCTTTACTCATTTCGTGAAGTAATCAGTACCGACCAGAAGCCATCTTTTGTTTCTCGCAACCTTAGGAAATGGTCCTACAATGTCCAAGCCCCACTGAGCAAATGGACATGGACTAGAAAGAAGATTAAGGACACCTCTTACCTAATGAATGTTTGGAGCAAACCTTTGGCATTGATCACATCTCTTCACATACTCCTGAGTTTCCTTTTACATATTTGGCCACCAATACCCCTGAGTAAGGGCCTTATAGGATAGTGACCTGCCTCCTGTATGACTTCCACATATTCCCTCATGTAATTCTTCTAGGAGTGTCTCCATTGCTTCGGGGTGGACACATAACAAGTATGGTCCAAAAAAAGAATGCTTATACAATTTTTAATCCTCGGACAACCAAAAACAGGAGCTTTCCTCCGAACCTTATCTACCTTTCCCTTCTCTTTAGGCAGAGTGCCTTCTTTGAGGAATAAAACTATAGAGTCCATCCAATTAGGCCTAACCCTAATCTAGTGAACCTGAACCTTCTCTTTCTTCTCCTCGATAGGCTTATGTAAATCTTCAATAAGAATAACTCAAGGTAAGTCTTATGCAGAGGAAGTTGCCAGAGTAGCCAGAGAATCAGCATGTGTGTTTCTGCTCCTCGAGATTTGCTACAAAGTGAAAGATTCAAAACCTGATTGCAAGCGTCTAGCTTGGCTTAAATACTCTTGCATTCTTAAATCTCTAGCTTCTAGCTCTCCCTTTACCTGGTCCACCACTAACCTCGAATCCGAGAATATATCCATTGCCTTTCCTCCCATTTTCTAAACCATAGCCATCCCTACCAACAAAGTTTCATACTCAGCTTTATTATTTGTGACCGAGAAACCTAACGTTAAAGACTTCTCAATAGTAATCCTTTTTGGGGATACCATAAGTAGCCCCACTCCAAATCCTCTTTGATTAGTTACACCATCAACATACAATTTCCAAGATAAGGGTCCTTGTAAGGAGATTGTTTCAACTGGTTTTCCTCCTAAATTCTACTTCTCGCCCTCCATTTCTAGTGGAGATTCAGTAAATTCAGCCACCAAATTTGCAAGAACTTGGCCTTTAATAGAGGTCCGAGGCATATACTTGATGTCAAAAGCCCCAAAATTGTTCCCCATTTGGCAATTCTCCCTGTGTAATCAGCTTTCCAAAGTAGGGATTGAAAAGGAAGTTGGGTTAAAACCACAACCGTGTGAGCTTGGAAGTAATGAGGGAGTTTCCGTGTAGCATGTACCACTTCCAAGATAGTCTTCTCCAGTGGCAAATAAGGAACCTCTGCCTCGTGCAATGACTTACTCATGTAATAAACTGGTCGTTGTACTCCGTTGTCCACCCTTATCAGTAATAAGCTCACCGCATGAGAGACTACAACAATATAGGCAAAAAGAACCTCTCCATCCTCAGGCCTGGACATAATGGGTGGCCAAGAAAGATATTCCTTCAACTGCTGAAAGGACAAGGAACACTTTTTGGTCCACTCAAATTTCTTCCACTTGTGCAACAACTGGAAGAAAGGCCTGCACCTGTCTGCCGACCGAGAGATGAATCGGTTTAGGGTAACAGTCATTCCTATCAACTTTTGGACGTCTTTGGGATTCCGAAGAGGCTACAAATTGTTAATAGCCTTAATTTGATAAAGTTTGACTTCAATTCCACAATGAGTGATCATATAACCAAAAAATTTGCCCGAACTAACGCTAAAAGAACACTTAGAAGCATTAAGGCGTAGTTTATGCTTTCTCAGTATTTCAAAAATATTTCCGAGGTCATTCACATGCTCGGACTCTGCCTTACTCTTCATCACCATATCATCTATGTAGACTTTAATGTTTTTGCCAATTTGAGGCTTAAATATCCTAGTTATCATCCTCTAATAAGTAGATCTTGCATTCTTCAGTCCAAAGGGCATCACTTTGTAGTGGTAATTCCTAGTGGGCGTAACAAAAGTAGTCTTCTCTTGATCATCCAAAGCTAACGGTATATGATGATACCCTTGAAAGGCATCCAAAAAACTCATTCGAAGATGGCCCACTGGTGCATCCACTAATTGGTCTATCTGAGGCATTAGGAAGGGGTCTTTCAGGCAAGCTTTGTTTAAATCTGTGAAGTCTACGCATACTCGTCACTTCCCATTCTTCTTCTTTACCACCATTATATTAACCAACCATTTAAGGTAAAACACCTCTTTTATTACCCCTGCTCGCTTAAGTTTGATCACCTACTCCTTAACAGCATCAGAATGTTCTTTAGAAGAGCGTCGACGTGGTTGCTTCTTAGGAGTAACAGATGGATTAACATTTAGGTGATGGAAAATAAAATTTGGATCCACCCTAGGAGCTTCATAAGCACTCTATGCAAACACGTCAACATTCTTCCTGAGGAAGATAATCAGTTCTTCCTTCTCTTGAGGAGGTAATTGTACTCCTACTTGGAAAAACTTCTTCTCGTCATCACCAATGACAATTTTTTCTAATTCTTCACACTTTGCCCTTTCTACCATCACATCCATGGACAATATTATTCTCCTTGATTGCTATAAATCCTTCTCTACAGAGGCCGAGGACTCACCTCTAGTTTAATGCCTAATTGCAGCCACCAAACATTGTCTGGCCATAGATTGACTTCCAATCAGCTCTTCAACTTGATCCCCTGATGGATACTTCACCTTTAAGTGCAAGGTGGAAGAAATAGCCCCCATGGCATGAAGCCAAGGCCTTGCCATAATAGCAGTGTAAGGGGAATAGGTATCTACCACAATGAAATCCACTTCCACGACTTCTGACCCTGCCTGAACAGGTAATCTAATTTAACCTTTCGGGATGACTGTTTTCCCATCAAATCCTACTAGAGGAGAATCATAGTAGGTCAGGTCCTCAGGCTTCAACTTGAGCCCTTTATATAAATCAGGGTATATAATCTTTGCACCACTACCTTGATCTACCAACACCCTCTTCACATCATGCCCTCTAATCCTAAGGGTAACCACCAGGGCATCATCATATGGCTACATGGTTCCAACCTTATCCTCATCAGAAAAGCTTAAAGTTGGTCCAACTTGCATTCTACTCCTCTTAGGGTTAGGGGTCAGGTTTTTTGCAAATGACAGAGCTATAGATATCAGCCTGGATGGATGGGAACTAGTCCTTCCTGGAGCAGCAAGAATAACACTAATCGTCCTTAAAGGCAGTCTTGAAGAAGCATCTCTTTGATGTCCAGACCCTGCCTGGCTCCCCTGTCCATTGGGCTGATACAAGAATTATTTTAACTTCCCAATCTTGACTAATTACTTCAGATGATCCCGTTAAGTCCTACACTCTTTTGTAGTGTGTTCTCGGTCTTGGTGGTATTGACAATGAAGACTTTGGTTGCATTTCGTGGGGTTTCCACCCATTTTATTTGGCCACTTGAAGTATGGCTTATTCTTTATTTTCTCCAAAATTTGGTGCACAGGCTCCTTAAACATAGTGTTAACTACTTGGGCAGTAGTAGATCCAGTGTGCCCAACAAAATCTCTCCTACGTCGATTGTTATTGTACCTCTCAAACCTGAAACCCCTTCGGTCATTGGGGAGGTACTTTGGCCTTCCCCTTTCCTTACTATTGGTCCTTCTCGACCCATTTATACTTATCAATATGATCCATGAGCTGGCATACACTCCTAGCAGGTTTCCTTGTTAAAGAATTTCTCAAATCGTGCTCGGTAGGCAAGTCGACCTTGAAAGTCTTTATTGCCACATTATCAAAATTTTCATCTATCTCATTAAAGATTTCCCAATACTTGTCAAAATACGTCTTCAGGGTTTCTCCCTCTTGCATGGTCATAGACAAAAGGGAATCCAAGGATCGAGGAACCCTACTGCAAGTAACAAAGTGAGCCCCAAACGCTCTAGTAAGCTCCTTAAAGGAGTTAATTGAACCTTCCCTCAAACCATCAAACCATCTCATCGCCACTGGCCCTAGGCTGGATAGGAACACCTTGCACATCAAGGCTGCATTCTTTAAGCGAACAGTCATTCTTTGGTTGAAGTGGATGATGTGCTCCACAGGGTCCATTCTACCATTATACATGGTAAATGTTGGCTGAGTAAATAGCCGAGGAAATTTTCCTCCTTCAATCCTATATGAAAACGGTGACTTAGAAATTTGGTGCAAGGCCCTGCTTATAGCATCATTACCCAGGCCCCCGTGAGATGGACTTTTGCTTCTCCGCCTATAATGGCAATCCTCACTACATGAATAGGACTCACTAGGTGGAGTCCCTAATCTGGGCCTGTAGCTATCATCATTAGAGGAAGGCTCTGAGCTTGAAGGGGTCCTTCTTCATTGCTTGTGACATAATTTCCTCTATAAGTGGTCTATCTTTAACTGCATGTTCCTGGTGTTCTCTCTATGAGACACGTGACTCCCACTTCTGGACTGACTCCTACTAGTGTGAGTGGTATGCATACTAACTTCACAGTCTCTCCTTCGTTCAAGATTAAGAAATTGATCTTAACATTGGGATCCCATAGACTCTTCACGGTTTGGTCCTGAACCTACCATAATTAAACGTTGAACTCACGAATGTTCAAATTCCCCATAGATGGCACCAATTGTAAGGACACGGTTTTGAAATCAAATCCCAAAAATGAAAAGGACTAAGGCCCAAAGAGTCCAAAACAATGAATTTGTAGAGAGTGGGCTAAAAAATGAACTCCAATGAGTTGGACAATAATCACAGTAGGCTAAATGATGCTTGAAATTATGAATAAATAGTTTTGTGCAAAGAAAATCCTCCTCGGCAAAGTCTAAGGATGGTAGTTCTTATATAATTCTCTTAGACTTAAACACAATTACAGTTCTTGAGTGTACAGTCATTTCTCTACAGGTTATCTGATGATGCCCTTGTAATGGAATCTTTCTTCTTTATATCCCCTTTCTCCACTCCATCTCAGCCCTTCACGTGTAGATCAGATCGCTAGCTTTGACACTTGTCCCATTAGCACTTTCTTGAAGTCTTTGTGGGTAGCTGTAAGGCTAAATGTTACTATTCAGGTATCACCTCCACATTAATGCGGCCAGAGAGTTAGCTGCAAAGCATTCAATGCGGTGGTAGCAACTTTCTTCTTAGATATTTCTCAGCTTTCCTTTGTCTTATCGCCATCTGATGCTTATCCTTACCAGTATGATCATCTGGTACCTTGTTCTTGACGAAAGGTCGGACTTTTGACCTCTACTCTACTTAGTCGAGGAGGTGTTTCTCCTCGAACTACACTTTTAATCACTTATGACCAGACTTCTTCCACGGATTATTAACTTATATGCCCTCATTAGTATCTACTTGTCCTTGGACGACTTAATTCCCTTGGACACGGCCCATGGCCCAATATCCATTTCTGGGCCCTTCATCCCTACACAATTTATAATAAAAAATTATAATTTAACTAGAATAAAATTTAAAGTATATAACAATAGAAGTTTGCAATTTTACTAAATGATGTGATCACTTTATACTCTAAATCTGCACAGATAAAAATTTATTTATCACATAAATTAATAAATTAGTACTAATATAAAGTAAATTATTATGAAAGAATAACTAATAGAAATTTACCTAAACAATAAAATTTTAATAAACTATATATATTAAGTTCACAAAATGACAAATGGGTTGATGTGATATGCATCAACCCACGTGATAATGCCATAATGGAAGACTAGGTGCCAATCAAAAAAAAATGGAAGACTAGGTGTGTAAACGTGTATAAGATTTTATTTTATTTTATTTTTTTCCTTGAGAAAGGTAAACGTATGTAAGTTGGTTTGTAGAAATTTAAAAATAAAAAAGAGAAAAAAATTGGAAAGAAATAGATAAAAGCTTAGATGAGATTGCAGTCTCAGTTTTACACTTTTACTCTGCATTTAAAGAAAAAAAGGGGGGGGGGGGGGGGGGTGGGGTGCGGAGTGAGTTAAAAATTGAAAGCTAAAAGCCACCTGAAAATCAAAGCAGGCAAATCACACACACCATCCACCTAGATGAGCCGCTAGTACCAAGAAATCTTAACAAGAAAAAGATCAAGATGGAGAACACTAAGATGAGGATTGAGAAAAAATCTGAATTTTTTTTCTTTCCAAGAATTAAGTTGGAGAGATAGAGAGAATGATTTTTTTTTTTTTTGGGGAGGGGGAAGGGGGGCCTTTTGTACTTAGAGATAAATAGTCTCGCTTTTGACAAATTTCAAGAGGTAAAAGTTAGATTTAATGAATTTGTCTTGTATTAATTTAGATTTTACCAAATGTCAAGAAATGAGTTAATGAATTTGTCTACTCATAATTTAGATTTTAATTTTGTTAGGTATGTTGGTCTAATTTTAATTTTGTCTCTTCACCTTCATTTTTAAGAAAATGGCTTTATTATTATTATTATTATTATTATTATTATTATTATTATTATTATTATTATTTGGGTAAAGGCCTAAAGAAGCCTTAATTAAAATGTACACATACATATAATATATTATAGTATTATCTAAAAAGGGGTCCCTCTATTATTTGGGGCCCTTAGACCATTGCCGCTGCCTATATGCTTTGGTCGGCTCTGCTTGGATGTCATGAGCACAATAGAAAGTGCCAACCAATTGAACTACTCTTGATGACCTTTTAAAATTTTAATTACTTTATTAAAAAAAATAATGTAATAAACTATTGTTGCTAGAGTATAGTATGAATGAATTTTATTTAACAGAGAAGCTGACGCAGAGCATCATGTAACCATTAATACTTTCATAAGAAATTTTAGGTGGACGTTATTATTGGTTCTAACTTGAATTCACAATTTAAATTATTTTTTTGCACACATGTAACCATTAATAACAACCTTCCACTTAAAATTTATTGTAAAGATATTGTAAAAATGTTGTATATATAACATTCCTCTAAAATAGAAGTTTGCAACTAGAAATGTCACCTAGCTTAGGTTCATAATTGATGAAGCCTCAACTATGTGATAGTAGAGGCCCCGGTTCAGAAAAAATCAGAACCTATCATTTTGTTCACACACTAACATAAATTATATTATGTAATGAAAAATAATCTAAATAACTTTTTCTACCCTAAAAAACTTTATAAGAATCTCCTATTCCTAACCCGTTTCAACTAAAATTTCTAGGGGCAGTGATATAAATTTCTGAAATTTTGAGGGCTTAGTTGTTACACAAAGCCGTCAACAAAGAAAAACAAAAAAAAAAAAAAGTTGGTTAGCCAAAGCTAAATTATTGGAGCTTTCACTTTTCTTATTCTCCTCGTGGGAAACAATTATTGGAGTGATCAAGGCTTGCTCAACAACCTTTCGGGGCTAAGGAAAACTTTAAGTGGGACATTTTTTATATGTAAATATTAACTAAATAATATTTATTTATTATTATTATTATTTATTGTATAATTTCATTATCTTTTATTTATCAAAAAAACTATCTTCTAATTCTATTTTATGATTTTTTTTTTGTTTTTTTGTTATATTTTCATTCAAAATTTTTTTGTTGTTTTTTGTTTAGTACTAACAAATTTATCCATAGTTCATTTTTTAGATTCAATTTATTTTTCAAATTTTCTCTTCTTTTTTATATCCATTTTTTAATAGACATTTATAATTAAGAAATATTTCTAAATAAATAAAACATGATTTATAATAAAAGATTATAATTTAATTAAAATAGAATTTAAAGTATAGAACAATAGAAGATTGCAACTTTACTGAATGATGTGATCACTTTATACTTTAAAACTACACAGATAAACATTTATTTATCACATAAATTGATAAATTAGTAAAAGAATAATTAATAAAAATATACCTAAACAATAAAAATTAAATAAACTATTGAATTTTTTTTCTAAGTTTACAAAATGACAAAGGGGTTGATGTGATATGCATCAACCCATGCGATAATGCCATAATGGATGGTAGACTAGGTGCGTAAACGTGGGTAAGGGTTTTTTTTTTTTTTTGAGAAAGGTAAGCGTATGTAAGTTGGTTTGTAGAAATTTAAAAAAAATAAAAATAAAAAAGATAAGAAAAAAATAGAAAGAAGTAGATAAAAACTTCGCTGAGATTGCAATCTCAGTTTTACTAAGGGAGTCGATTCTGTACCGTACCGGCCGGTACTACCGGTATATATTGTATTGGCAAGCAAACTGGTACATATAACCCCCTGTTTCGTACCGGAAAAAATATCAGCCGTACCGGCCATATACCGGCAAATTTCAGGTAATACTGGCTTGTACAGAAAAAAGTTTTTTTTTTTTTTTTTTTTTTTTTTTAAGTTTTGTAATTTTTGAATTTTTGTTATGGCAAAATGATAACTTATTTGCATTAACTTATTAGTATTATTTGTTTTCTTAGTATGCAATAATAACTTTTAAGCTTTCTATTTTTTATATTGAGATTTTTTTTTTCTTTTAATTGATATTAAAGTCTAAAACCATGAATAATTAGTTCTGAATTGAGGAAATGTTTTATGGTAAACTTTTATATTTATTATAATACGCACACGCACACACACACACACACACACACACACACACACACACACATATATATATATATATATATATTTATAAATATAAAAAATAACGGTAAACCCGAAACGGTACACCTGTATCCGAAATATATCATACCGCTTGTCACGCCCCAAACCCCAAAGGGTCCAAAACATGAGAGAGACGTCTCAAGTACCTGTAAATTTTTCCTTCTTGACAATTCAATCCACATAATTATTATCAAGTGCCAACAACAAGAATTATCCTAATCATCCCATAGAATATACTTTCAGAGTAAGTCAGAGCTCTAAGCATTAATTACAAGGATCATAGGCCACAAAAGAATAGAGGTCTGAAAACAACCATTACATAACAACAGCTTGTCCCAACAGTGGAAAATACAGTCATAACCACTATAATATACAAAAGAATGAGTCAAGCCTAGACTAAGATGTACACCATCTAATATATCCATTACACAAAAATTCAGCCTCCATCAGTAATTAGTCTAACTACTATTAGCCACCAAAAAGCTGTCTCAAAAGATTGTTGCCTACACTGAAAAGTTAAAAAAAAAATATGGAATGAGACAAAGCCCAGTAAGTAGCATAATTAAAGGGGGTGGGGAAATGCAAGTTTCATGATGGTAACAATTTACTAATCATGCTTTTAATTCGGGAGTTTCCAAATAGTTTCTACAAAACCATTTCCCAAAAATAATATGACAATAATGAATAAATTGACACAGCACAAAGCTTCTCAAAATGTTCTCATGAGATTACATACTATATATTCCTCAAAATATCTCAACATGAAACTACTTACTATACTGTGAGCAATAACACACCGTTCCAAACCAGAAAATCTAACCCAAGACCACATGATAATCGCCGACACAAAGCCGGAACTAAACTGCCGACACAAAGCCGGAACTCATCGCCGACACAAAGCCGGAACTAATAACCATCACAAAGACGGGTGCTAAGATACTAATGTCACACAGACTATAGTATCTAGCTAGGTAATCACCGAGTAATCACATGTCATAGCACATTGGTAGAACATAAAGAGCTCACATAACTTTAATTCGAAATACATAATTTCACTTCTAAGTAGTTTCATAAAATATTTGAATGCCCAAAATATTCACAAGGTTCTCAATGCCTTCAACTTATTTCTTGCCAAAGAGATTTTGTATTAACTTCCCAAATAACATAGGCCAAGATAAAGCATCTTTATATTTTTGCAAATAATGCAATAAATCCATAATACGCATTTTCTAGAATTTAATCAAAGATGCTAGTCTTTTCTTTGCTAACAAATCATGCAAATCCCCCATATGCAATAAGAATATGCATTTTCATATATAATCATATATATAGTAGGGTCATAACACAACACCTTTTAGAAAAACATAGTTCCACCATTAATTTTCCAAAATGTGTTTGACCCAAAAACAATATTTATAAGATATGGTTATTTTTCAAAAATACCCATTAAAAAGCTACTTACCTAGCAACCGCAAAATCCTAATTCTCCAAGCTCCAAGGGGAGATTAGCTAGAACCTAAACAATGTCAAGCAAATCTATCACAATGAGCACAAAACTTGAAATTGTATCTAGCTACATATTAGGAATTGCCAAATAGGCACTAAATTAGGCAAGCCTAGATTTAGCCTCACAAATAATATTTTCCATCTCCAAAGTTTCTCAACCAATTACTTTACAAGACATAGACTCCCATTATACTTATGAATCATACAAGGTATTATTTCTAACATCAAAACCTCAATAATTTATAAATAGTTTCCACATGGTTTTCACAACATCATCAAGAGACCCATGACACCAAAATCACAATATCCTTTCAAACAAACAATTTAGATCTTTAACTAGCTCCAAATAAACTATAAAATTATATTCACAATTTCATTTCACAAGATATACCTCAAAACCCCTAAATTTTCACCATAACAAGCCCTAGATACCCAACATTGTAAAAGCATGAACTCACTCAACAATTACATCCACCAAGACCAAAACCCATAAGTATAACACATGAATATCATTTCCAAAGCTCTTAAATCACATGAAAATCATCATTAAAGCTTGGGTAAAATAACCTCAAATAAGAACATAATACTCATCAAAATAGATTAAAACTTTTACCTCAATTTACTTATGTGAAGGTGTGATGTTCTTGAGGATTTTCTAGTGATTTGCAAGAAAAAATGGTAGAGGTGAGGATGAGGAGTGTACCGGTGGGAGGGTGAGGGAGAGGAGTGTGTGTGAGTGTTGTGTTGACTGAAAAAGAAAAAGAAAAGGAGAATAAGAGTGGGAGTGACCGGCCAAAGAGAGAAAAGAGGGAGAGGATTGTGTGATGGGTAGTGGGGTTAGGTGGGGGCATAATGGTCCACAAAAATTCTGACTTAACCCTTTTTTTTTTTTTTTAAACTCACGGGATGTTACAATCTTCCCCTCTTAAAAAAATTTCGTCCTCGAAATTTTACGTACCTTGATCTTGGAAAAGGCTTGGATATCTTGACAACATATCCTCCTCACGCTCCCAAGATGCCTCTTTCACTGAATGGTTCTTCCAAAGCACTTTTACCCAAGGTATTGTTCTATTGCGTAACACTTGCTCCTTACGGTCCAAAATCTCTATAGGAACTTCTTCATATGATAAATCATCTCTAATCTGAAGAGGCTCATAGCTCAAAACATGTGAAGGGTCAGGAATGTATTTCCTCAACATAGACTCATGGAAAACATTATGAATTCCTGACAGGACCGGTGGTAAGGCAATTCTATAAGCAACTTCACCCACTCTCTCCAAGACCTCAAAAGGCCCCACAAACCTAGGGCTTAACTTACCTTTTTTGCCAAATCTCATTACCCCTTTCATAGGTGCAACCCGTAGGAAAACTTTATCTCCAATCTCAAGTTCCAAAGCCTTCCTTTTAATGTCAAAATAACTCTTTTGTCTGCTTTGGGCTGCTCGTAGGCGATCACGGATCATATTTACCTTTTCACAAGTCCTCTGGATAATCTCTGGCCCCAAGAGTTTTCATTCTCCAACCTCATCCCAACAAATTGGGGATCTACACTTCCTCCCATACAAAGCCTCATAAGGTGCTGCTTCAATACTTGAATGGTAACTATTATTGTAAGCAAACTCCACCAAAGGTAAGTGACTAGCCCAATTCCCTTTAAGATCTAATGCACATGCTCTCAACATATCTTCTAGAGTTTGAATAGTCCTTTCAGACTGTCCATCTGTCTGAGGGTGGAAAGCTGTGCTAAAGTTCAATCTAGTACCCAAGGCCTTTTGCACACCACCCCAAAAATGAGAAGTAAACCTTGGATCTCTATCTGAAACAATAGCAGCAGGTACTCCATGAAGTCTCACAATCTCATCAACATAGAGCTGAGCTAACTGATCAAGAGAGTAGTTCATCCGAATAGGGAGAAAATGAGCTGATTTTTTCATTCTATCAACAATCACCCAAATAGCATCATGACCCTTAGGAGATCTCGGCAATCCTGAAAAAAAATCCATAGTGATTTCCTCCCACTTCCATTGGGGAATAGGAAGTGGTTGCAACAAACCCGAGGGTCGTTGGTGCAACACCTTAACTTGCTGACAAGTCAAACATTGCTCTACAAAGTGAGCAATCTCCCTTTTCATATTATTCCACCAAAAGTTTTCACGAAGATCACGATACATCTTTGTACTACCCGGATGTATTGTATATGGGGAATAGTGAGCCCCCTCTAGAATCTCCTTTTTAATCAATGGATCATTTGGCACACAAAGTCTACTCCCAAATCTCAAAGCACCATCCTCAGAGATAGAAAATTCAAATTTCTTTCCACTATGCACCTCATCCATGATTTTCTTTAAATGTGGGTCATTGGCCTGTGACAATTTAATTATTTCCACCAAGGTTGGTTGAACACTCAAACTAGCCAGGTAGGCCTCAGAATGGCCCATAACAACCTCAATCTCCATCCTTCCAAGATCCCAAATAATTTCCTCTTGAGTGGTTAGCAAGGCAACTGAAAAACTTGAAGGCTTTCTACTAAGAGCATCAGCTACAACATTAGCCTTACCAGGATGATAGTTAATAGAGCAATCATAATCCTTAACCAATTCCAACCATCTCCGTTGCCTCATATTTAACTCCTTTTGGGTAAAGAAATACTTTAAACTTTTATGATCAGTGAAAATCTCGCATCTTTCCCCATACAAATAATGTCTCTAAATTTTCAAAGCAAAAACAACTGCAGCCAACTCCAAGTCATGAGTGGGGTAATTTTTCTCATAATTTTTCAACTGACGAGAGGCATAAGCCACAACCTTCCCATTTTGCATCAACACACAACCAAGTCCCTTATGAGAAGCATCACTATAAATGACAAAACCTCCTGTACCTGAAGGGATAGTTAACACTGGAGCAGTGACCAATCTCCGCTTTAGCTCTTGGAAGCTTTTCTCACATTCTTCCGTCCACTCAAATTTAACATTCTTACGAGTTAATTGTGTCAAAGGAGCTGCAATGCAGGAAAATCCCTCTACAAATCTTCTGTAGTAACCAGCAAGGCCCAAGAAACTTCTAACCTCACTCACATTTGTAGGCCTATCCCAATTAACCACCGCTTCTATCTTATTAGGATCCACTGTAATTCCATCCTTAGATATCACATGACCCAAGAACATTACTTGATTCAACCAGAATTCACACTTCTTCAGCTTAGCATACAACTTTCTTTCTCTTAGAATTTGTAAAACAATCCTCAAGTGTTCTTCATGCTCTTCTTGACTCTTAGAATAAATCAAAATATCATCAATGAACACAATGACAAATCGGTCAAAGTACTCATGAAATACCCTATTCATCAAATCCATAAAAGCAGCAGGGGCATTTGTTAATCCAAACGGCATCACCAAAAATTCATAATGACCATATCTAGTCCGAAAGGCCGTCTTTGGTATGTCATCACCCTTAATCTTCAACTGGTGGTAACCAGAACGAAGATCAATCTTAGAAAAGACTTGTGCTCCTTGCAACTGATCAAATAGGTCATCAATACGAGGCAAAAGATATTTATTCCTTATGGTGACTCTATTAAGCTCACGATAATCAATACATAATCTCATAGACCCATCCTTTTTCTTGACAAATAAAACTGGAGCTCCCCAAGGCGAGGCACTAGGGCGAATAAACCCTTTGTCCAACAATTCTACCAATTGCTCCTTAAGTTCTTTCAGCTCTGAGGGTGCCATTCTATATGGTGCCTTAGAAATAGGCGCAGTGCCAGGAAGGAGATCAATAGAGAACTCAATCTCACGATCCGGGGGCAACCCAGGTAGATCATTAGGAAAAACATCTGAAAATTCCCTCACAATGGGAATGTCTCCTATCTCCGATTCTCCACTTTGTAACTCCACTACACTAGCAAGGAATCCTTGGCATCCCTTTCTAAGCAAGCGGTTTGCTTGTATGCATGATATCACACGAGGCATAAAAGGCAAATATGAAGCCTTAAATAGAAATTCTGATTCACCTGGAGGCGTAAACACCACCTCTTTCTCAAAACAATGCATACTAGCATGGTAAGAAGCCAACCAATCCATGCCTAAAATGACATCAAAATCATGCATATCTAACAACACCAAATCAGCCAATAACTCTCTACCCTCAATACAAATAATACAAGACTTAAGCACAAGATTAGTCAACAAAGTATCACCAACAGGGGTAGAAACCGATAACTCAAAGTCAAGTAGTTCGGGGCTCTTGTCATGATTTTTAGCAAATGCACAAGAAACAAAAGAATGTGTAGAACCAGGATCAAAAAGAAATTTAGCATGTGCAGAGAACAAAGGAAGTATACCTGCCACCACTGTATCCGTGGCCTGAGCATCCTGAGTAGTCAAGGCATACACTCTACCTTGCACCTTCTTCCCATTGTCATTACCCTTTGCAACTTGAGATGAGGAAGAGGAACCCGAGCCCTTGGTAGTTGGGCATTGCCTAGCAAAGTGTCCGGGTTGCTTACAAGTGTAGCATAACTTTACTCCCTCCATGCAAGTTTGACCCTCATGGGTTTTACCACAATGAATGCAAGGCCACTTCTTATCACCAGACTGAGGATAGGCACTCTTGCTATGCCTAGAAGATTGTCCTTTATTACCCGAGTTTTTAAAGAATCCTTTCTTATGCCCTTGACCCTTACCATGTTGAGAATTAAAGGGCCCTTGCTTCTTTTCACTCTCCTTGGAAATGGGGTTGTACTTAAAGTCTTCTTCAAGACTCATTGCCCGCTTCACAGCCTCCGTAAAAGTATCCACTCCAGAGGCTATAATGAGAGGGCGAATCCTACCATCAAGGCCCTCCCGAAACTTTTTCACTTTCTTGGACTCATCCGGAATCAAGTAAGGAGCAAAGCGAGAGAGCTCAATAAACTTAGCAACATACTCCTCCACTGTCATAGCCCCCTGAACCAAATCAGAAAATTCTCTTGCCTTACGATCCCTCACTACATCGAGGAAGTATGTCCTATTGAAAACTTCCTTAAACTTCTCCCAAGTAATGGGAGTGCCCCTTCCCAACTCCGTACTCAACAATGGCTCAGTGCTTGACCACCATCTATCAGCAGAACCTTGAAGAGCATAAGTGGCATACGACACCTTCTAAGCATCAGTACATTCAAGGGCTCTCAATAATTTTTCCATCTTTAGCAACCAATTCTCTGCTGCCATAGGATCAGGTCCCCAATCAAAAGTTGGAGGGTTTTGCTTACGAAACTCCCCAAAAAGGCAATCTCCCCTCCTACGTTCACCACCTTGGACTGCTCTAGCAATCCTAGCATAAATCCTGTCTGCCACCTCATCAATCTCGCCACCATCAGGAGTGATAGATCTCTCACGCTCTTGGCGTTGCCTATGGCCATGCTCTGGAGCTGTAACCTCATCCACATGCCTTACTTTACGTGCTTTCTTTTTAGGAGGCATAATGTACCAAGGTACTTATACCTATACCCAAGAAACAAGCAAGTAAATCACAAGGCAACATAGAAGGTTAACATAGAAAAGATAGGTAAGGAAAAAAAAAAGAATAGCAGGTGGAAGCTGAAACAAAGGAACAAAATTAAGAATTCATCAAACCCCTAATGCTCTGACTTAAATCAAAATTAATTCCTATTTTCAAAGTCTACAGAATCATAACCTAAGCTCTGATACCGTAACTGTCACGCCCCAAACCCCAAAGGGTCCAAAACATGAGAGAGACGTCTCAAGTACCTGTAAATTTTTCCTTCTTGACAATTCAATCCACATAATTATTATCAAGTGCCAACAACAAGAATTATCCTAATCATCCCATAGAATATACTTTCAGAGTAAGTCAGAGCTCTAAGCATTAATTACAAGGATCATAGGCCACAAAAGAATAGAGGTCTGAAAACAACCATTACATAACAACAGCTTGTCCCAACAGTGGAAAATACAGTCATAACCACTATAATATACAAAAGAATGAGTCAAGCCTAGACTAAGATGTACACCATCTAATATATCCATTACACAAAAATTCAGCCTCCATCAGTAGTTAGTCTAACTACTATTAGCCACCAAAAATGCTGTCTCAAAAGATTGTTGCCTACTCTGAAAAGTTATAAAAATAATGGAATGAGACAAAGCCCAGTAAGTAGCATAATTAAAGGGGGTGGGGAAATGCAAGTTTCTTGGTGGTAACAATTTACTAATCATGCTTTTAATTCAGGAGTTTCCAAATAGTTTCTACAAAACTATTTCCCAAAAATAATATGACAATAATGAATAAATTGACACAGCACAAAGCTTCTCAAAATGTTCTCATGAGATTACATACTATACATTCCTCAAAATATCTCAACATGAAACTACTTACTATACTGTGAGCAATAACACACCGTTCCAAACCAGAAAATCTAACCCAAGGCCACATGATAATCGCCGACACAAAGCCGGAACTCATTGCCGACACAAAGCCGGAACTAAACTGCCGACACAAAGCCGGAACTCATCGCCGACATAAAGCCGGAACTCATAACCATCACAAAGACGGGCGCTAAGATGCTAATGTCACACAGACTATAGTATCTAGCTAGGTAATCACCGAGTAATCACATGTCACAGCACATGGGTAGAACATAAAGAGCTCACATAACTTTAATTCAAAATACATAATTTCACTTCTAAGTAGTTTCATAAAACATTTGAATGCCCAAGATATTCACAAGGTTTTCAATGCCTTCAACTTATTTCTTGCCAAAGAGATTTTGTATTAACTTCCCAAATAACATAGGCCAAGATAAAGCATCTTTATATTTTTGCAAATAATGCAATAAATCCATAATACGCATTTTCTAGAATTTAATCAAAGATGCTAGTCTTTTCTTTGCTAACAAATCATGCAAATCCCCCATATGCAATAAGAATATGCATTTTCATATATAATCATATATATAGTAGGGTCATAACACAACACCTTTTAGAAAAACATAGTTCCACCATTAATTTTCCAAAATGTGTTTGACCCAAAAGCAATATTTATAAGATATGGTTATTTTTCAAAAATACCCATTAAAAAGCTACTTACCTAGCAACCGCAAAATCCTAATTCTCCAAGCTCCAAGGGGAGATTAGCTAGAACCTAAACAATGTCAAGCAAATCTATCACAATGAGCACAAAACTTGAAATTGTATCTAGCTACATATTAGGAATTGCCAAATAAGCACTAAATTAGGCAAGCCTAGATTTAGCCTCACAAATAATATTTTCCATCTCCAAAGTTTCTCAACCAATTACTTTACAAGACATAGACTCCCATTATACTTATGAATCATACAAGGTATTATTTCTAACATCAAAACCTCAATAATTTATAAATAGTTTCCACATGGTTTTCACAACATCATCAAGAGACCCATGACACCAAAATCACAATATCCTTTCAAGCAAACAATTTAGATCTTTAACTAGCTCCAAATAAACCATAAAATTATATTCACAATTTCATTTCACAAGATATACCTCAAAACCCCTAAATTTTCACCATAACAAGCCCTAGATACCCAACATTGTAAAAAGCATGAACTCACTCAACAATTACATCCACCAAGACCAAAACCCATAAGTATAACACATGAATATAATTTCCAAAGCTCTTAAATCACATGAAAATCATCATTAAAGCTTGGGTAAAATAACCTCAAATAAGAACATAATACTCATCAAAAGAGATTAAAACTTTTACCTCAATTTACTTATGTGAAGGTGTGATGTTCTTGAGGATTTTCTAGTGATTTTGCCGGAAAAAATGGTAGAGGTGAGGATGAGGAATGTACCGGTGGGAGGGGGAGGGAGAGGAGTGTGTGTATGTGTGTTGTGTTGACTGAAAAAGAAAAAGAAAAGGAGAATAAGAGTGGGAGTGACCGGCCAAAGAGAGAAAAGAGGGAGTGGATTGTGTGATGGGTAGTGGGGTTAGGTGGGGGCACATTGGTCCACAAAAATTTTGACTTACCTTTTTTTTTTTTTAAAAAAAAAAAAAAAAAAACTCACGGGATGTTACACCGCTGGTCAAACTGGTACAACCTCCGGTACGGTATTGACTCATTTGAGTTTTACACTTTAACTATTGCATTTAAAAAAAGACAAAAGGGGGAGAGTTAAAAATTTGAATGCTAGCAGCCACCTGAAGATCGAAGCAGGCACATTACACGCATCGTCCACCTAGGTGAGTTGCTAGTACCAAGAAAGCTTAACAAGAAAAAGATCAAGATGGAGAACACTAAGATGAGCACTGAGAAAAAATCTGAAATTTTTTTTTTCAAGAATATAGATGGAGAGATAGAGAGAATTTTTTTTTTTTTTTTTTTTTTTTTTTTTTTTTTTTGGGGAGGGTAGGCTTTTGTTCTTAGAGATAAATAGTCTCTCTTTTGGTGAATTTCAAGTGGTAAAGGTTAGATTTAATAAAATTTTCTAGTATTAATTTAGATTTTACCAAATTTCAAGAAATGAGTTAACGAATTTGTCTACTATTAATTTAGATTTTAATTTTGTTAGGTATGTTTTGTCTAATTTTAATTTTGTCTCTTTCACTTTCATCTTCAAGAAAAGGGCCTTATTATTATTATTATTGTTGTTGTTGTTATTTGGTTAAGGCCTAAAGAAGCCTTAATTAAAATGTACACATACATATATTATATTATAGTATTAGTTAAAAAAGGGGCCTTCTATTATTTGGAGCCCTTAGACCATTGCACTATCTATATGCTCTAGTTTGCCCCGCTTGGATGTCATGAACACAATAGAAAGTGTCAACCGGTTGAACTATTCTTGAAGACCTTTTTAAATTTTAATTACTCTATTAAAAAAAATTACGTAACAAACTTTTCTTGATAGAGTATAGGATGAATGAATTTTATTCAGCAGAGAAGCTGATGCAGAGCATCATGTATGCATACAAGGGCAAGTAGTTGGGTTTCAAATTCAAGTGCAAGCACTTATGTTACAGCGTAAGTCCCTCATTAGATAACTACACCACTGCTAGATTGTTGGAAGCTTCTGGAAGGAATTTGGAAGTTAAGAAGATGACTGATGCATATGCGGTTAGTTACAGTGCTGCAGATGTTACCAAACAGCCCTCATATTGTAGTTTCAACTGAGTCCCGTACAAGTATAGATTGATATTTCAGTTAGTTCTTAAGACGGTTAATAAACAATACTTTTAACACTAAACAGCCAACTAGTGACAATTATGCAGTAACGGTTGTATAAATAGGCATATAGACTTCATTTTTATGCTTGATTGATTTTGATTAGTGAATTGATTGGCCTAATTAAGTGCTATTTTGAGAACCTTGAGTTCTTTGTAGAGGTGTTATCCACCTGTTCGTTGTTCTAACCACCCCAAGCCATTTTCCTAATGAATTAAATAGAACATATAAAACATACAAGAAGTTCTTTAAAATAGCAATAGTCCAACCACAATTTAAGACATTTCAAATCTTATCCATTCAAATTCAAAACACCACTGCAACAAACATGGGAAAGGATTTATAGTCACCTGAAGTATCCAGCAACGGAATTAATTAAGGAAAAATATTTGCTTTATAAAGAGAATAACAAGATTCATGAGAACCGTAACCATGCATCATCGTCCTTCTAGACTATTCGTTAATTCATTATTTGATTCCGGTCTACTAGAAGAAGTTGAGCAGGATTGGTCTCTCCTTATGGAAAAGGCTGGTTGTTTGGGAGTTGGAAGGTTCACAGTTTCACCATCAAGCATCTTGATAATAATTGACATGGTGGGGCGATCACTTGGGTCATGTTGTACACATAAGAGACCAATATTTGGGCACTTCACAAACTGATCTGCAATGCAAGTATCTCGTAGGGTCTCGTCCATTAAATCCAACAGCTTGTCATCGGTCCACAATCTCCATGCCTATGACAGTAAACAAACATTGGTACGAAGTAAAAAATAACCAAAGCATAGGTTATTAGAAAAATTAACACACCTACATAGCCTATAATGAAGCAAAATATGATGAGAATGAAGAGGGTTATGAAAATTCCATCGGATTTTTGACTGATAAAAATCCGATGGAATTTTCATAACTTAGAAGGCTCATTGCTTCTTTTGACTGATAAAAACCAGTGTTCTTCTTTCCACTTATAATCTCAAGTAAAACTACACCAAAACTAAAAACATCGGATTTGATTGAAAAGATTCCATCAAATGCGTATTCTGGAGACATATAGCCACTACATCACAACAATTGTATAAATTATGATATTAGCAAGACACTTCTTTGTGCATATTATCTAAACAAAGTTAGTAGAATGAAAATTTGCTATAATACATAAATAGTCAGCTACAACAATCATATTGTGTATAGGAAACACACTAAGTTCCAGCTACTTTTGTTGTGTTTGCCTCTGTTTGTTTTCCAACAACAATCCTCGCCAATCCAAAGTCAGATATTTTGGGGTTCATTTCATGGTCTAGAAGAACATTACTATTTTTCAAATCTCTATGAATGATCCTTAATCTAGAGTCTTGGTGAAGATAAGGAAGCCCTCGAGCAATTCCCAAAATGATGTTGAAACACATCTCCCAGTCCAAAAATATGCTTTGCTTTTGACCTTGTGTTTGTCCATAATTCCATTTCACATTTGAAAAAATAATTTTAGCAACTAAAATAGGAACTAAAATTAAACATAATATGGATAGTAGATAAAGGAAATAGGTTTAGAAGCCAACCAAATAAGAAGAAGTCTAAACTTTTGTTAGCCATGTACTCATAAATTAAAATCTTTTCATTCCCTTTTATGCAATATCCATAGAGTCTGACAAGGTTCCGATGCTAAAGTTTTGCAATCAATACCACCTCGTTCTTAAATTCTTGTAGACCTTGACCTGAGACACTTGAAAGTCTCTTTACAGCAATTTCTTGACCGCTTGGAAGCTTACCCTGGGACCAAAATTCCCAATACACAATATTACCATTCACCAAAAACTAGTTGACATGTACATTAATGACCACTAAATGTTGCTGAGATTACCTTGTAAACAGGCCCATAGCCTCCTTGTCCAAGCTTGTTTTCATCTGAGAAGTTATTAGTAGCAACTCGTATGCTTTCCAAATCATAAAAAGGTACATCTATTCCATTCTCATCTTCTTCTTGGAACTCACCTGAATCTATCAAGTCTTGGACACAGCTTTCACTACATAACATGCGTACTCGATTTCTTTGGTCAATTTGTCTATTTTCTAAATTCAGAAGACACTAATCTATCTTAGTTCACATGATAATTACATGGAAGAACTTGCAACCTGTTTTTTTATGATTCAATCTAACCCAAAATAAAATAAAATAAAGATCAACGTGCATAGTATGCATTTTGCAAAGTGCTTACCATGTCTCTTGGTCGTCTTCCTTCGCCGTATGTAGATAAAAATAATGGCACAGAGAACAATCACACTAGTTATTCCAACAATCAGAAGCAATATCAATCCTTTTTCTTTTTTCTTTTTTTTTTTGCCAAAATTCCTTTTTCTGATGGTGAAGAAACTACAACAAAGAAAGATGACTAGTCATACTTCAGTGTATAGAATTTGAATAGAAATCTCTCGCATCATGTATAGTTACAGTAGTGAACTGGCTCAAATGATATAATCAAACGATAATTAGTGGAAGTTAAAGGGTGCATATTTTCATCAATTTGTGAAACAAAAATATTTATTTTTATACAAAATACAGACTCTAACAATATATGACTCGGTAACGATCACATTGACATTGCTGTAGACGATTTTGCAAATTTTAGGATAGACTTGCCAACTTTGAAGGTAAAATTAGAATCGTTAAACGTAAGTAAAAGAAAAACACCTGAAAATCAGTCCTTAGCTAAATACACAAGGTCCTAACATTGTGCTAAATCACTAAAGCAACCATTATCACAGTTAGTAAAGGAAGAAAATAAAAAATCTCAGCTGGGGCAATATTAACTAAATCTTTATTTGCCATAGAGTAATTTTAATTTGCAATATGCACATGATATAGAATCCTAACCTTGCGTACAACTTAACTTTGTGCCATCCCATCAAAAGCTTTTGGTGCAAAGGCACCTCCTCTTCCCATCAACTGCTGATATGCAAGTTGAATGTGGCCAATCCTTGCAATCTGCAGATAAATTACAGATTGGCTCCAGTGGTGGCTCCCAAACAATCTCAACATCATCTGTAACTCTAGACAAAACATTAGAACTAGAGTTTCTTGGAGTAGTTTGATTAAATGGCAATGACTGATTTAGCCGCAGACTTCCAACATCCTTAACTTGGATAAAAAACTTTGTTGTATTTTGATCGATACTAGTGACTCGATATGCCCCCCTTGGGGCCTTGAAGCTAACCTGGCCAGAGGTAGTGTTGCAATTGAAACTGAAGTACATAGGATCACCGCAATTTGAGTTAGTGCTAAGTGGATAAGTGATCGTGTTTGTGCCACAAGGCTTACAATTTTGTACAGTTGGTTCTGCAGAAATATCAAGTTTCAAATAGTGAATAAACTCAAACAAATAGGACTTGGTCTTATTTACATATAATGAAATTGCCTAGCATTGTAAATCCATCTGTCCACAAACCGACAGTCCATCATCCCATGGGCCGTGGTTGAGAGTTTATCATATACGGAGACTGGGTTAGCATTTTATTTTTGTTCAGTAAAGATAATTGACATTTTCAATTATCGGCTCATCTTGAAAAAATAATTTGGTTATTATGTAGAAACATGCTCCTTGTCAAATTCATTATAAATAAATTTACTAATTTGTTAGTACTATTATTGTGCCTCTTTAACATTTTGCATAGACTTGGGCTTGGACTATATACAGCAGGAAGGTTTTCTAACCTTTCTACTTCATATTCAAGACGCTTTCTAAATTTCCTAAAGTACAACACTACGTTAGTAAATTCAAGCAAATTTATGTAAAATCGACCAATTAGTACAGTACCTATATCCGAAATTGCTACACGGATGGAGATGTTATAACCACCTTCATACTCCTCTTGAAGATTAACTAACTCCTGCTTCCAAATCCAGCATGGCATTTCTGAGCCTCGATTATATGAATAAGACTTGCACTCGCAGTGTTTAAGGCACAATTCTTTGCATTCTGTTTCGTTTTCAACCCAAGACCTTTGTTCTAGGTTTTTCCCTATCTTCATCATCTTTAAGCTCAAGAAGGTGTTGCCACAGGACACCGAATTTTTTGTGCACCCATCTGAAAAATCTCCAGAATGCCACTTCTGAGCAACATATGGCTTGAACCCTGGCAAACATTTGCATTTCAATTTTTTGTTTAAATTACAGCTACCAAAATTTCCACAAGCATTATACATGCTACAATTGTTGCTTGGCTCCGCATCGGACAAGTACCATGTCCCGTTTGTGTTCTGTACCCAATGCTCTATCTTCCCGGTAAAATTCATCACCAACCTTGCATTCTCAAAATCAGCATCATTTTGAACTTCTGTTGTTGTGAGGAAAGTGAATAAACCAACCGAGCTTTTCCAATAAATCGTCGTCCCCTCTTTGTTGGCGACTATTGCGTTCCGATTTCCGGTTGCATCTAGCATAAACGTGAAGTTCCCGCTTCCAGGGTCATCACGGCCTCTCCAAGAAGTCAAATTAATGTTTCCATCCAACGGCAGCGTCATGCCTGGAAGAAACGTATCAGTTGGATTTTTAAAGCTCTCCCACAGACTTGTCACATTACCGTATTCGTATGAGTATCCGTATAGTACCAGGTTTCCAGAATCTGTGAGATTCACAATCTTGTCTGTAGTATTGCACGGATTACACGAATAATAACGTTCCGAATACCAATGAACCTTCCCACTACTCGTATCCAATACCATGAGGTTGCCATCTGTTGTAAATCCGAAAGCTCCAGTAGTAGTATTGATAAGCGGGTCATCTCGGTTGGCAACCCATACAACTGTGAAAGTTTAAAAACGTGTAAAAACACCTTTGAACGTTTAGACCCCCAAAATACAACTTAACCAATTCAAGCAATATGTCAAACAACTAGTGTGCGGAAACTTAACATATGCTGTAATATGAAATTGATTAAATACTATCTAAGCCATAACAAATTAAAATCCACAGCAGATAATGAAAAGGCAAAGATAGAGAGGAAGGAAGATGCAAACACAAAGACAACATGCGATGTGTTATCGAAGAGGAAACCGAAGCCCTCGGCGTAAAACCTCTCCGCCGCCCTCCAAGCGGTAAACAATCCACTAGAAAATACAGTTGGGATACAAGGACAGCAATAGACCCTCCAAGTCTAATCTACCCAGTGCACCTAAGCCCTCCAAGCTTCTTGCTCCAACGAGGTTACGCCGAACCTTTTTCTTTTCTAGCTTACCGGATTCCGCTACTAGACCGTAGCATCCGCCATCCTTGGCATCTTCCAATGCTTCCCAAAACTCCAAAAACACTTAACACTCTGAATGGGTGTGGGTAGTGTTTTGATAGAAATCTCCTCTCAATAGGTATGACAATGAGAGAGGGAATGAGAAGAGACTACAAAGGTTTCTCTCTAAGAATGAGTAGCTCTCTCTAATTGGGTGGGTGTTTTGAGGAAACCTCTCTTAGGGTTTTTCTTTCTGAATAGCCACACATATCTTGTGGGAATGAGGGGTATTTATACTGGTGTGTGAAAAGAATGTAAAGAGTCAGTTTTTCCAAAAACAGGGTTGGCTGGCAACTTGACCTCGCGACTTAACTGAGTCGCGAGTTCAAGTCGCGAGCTAGCTAAATGGCCAGTCTGGATTTTTGTCCTGTAGTGCTCCAGCTGGCATGACTGTTCAGCTCCCCTGCATGCTCTGCACGTGTGCAACTTTTGGCGGCTTGCAAGCCGCGAGCCACCCGTGAGGCCAAGCTGCAAGTCTCTACTTTACTGCACTGTCTTGAGCATTTCTTCACACTCTCTCACACACTACGCTTACATGATTCCCACCTAAATACAAGGTTTCTAAGTGCTGTATTACAAGCAAATTTGTCATGGAATAAAGCCAACACATGGTTGATTAAATTCAACCTTACAATCTCTCCCTTTGGCTATTCCGTGACAAAACACCCTAAAACAGACTCTAGACTTAAATGTGAGTTTGGGAACAATGGCAAAACTCACTCACACTTAAATCTAGAAGCTGTGCAGCTCTTGAATCATATGAATATGAATCTCCTGAAACACAACAATACACCATGATCATTGTATGCAAAAAAGTATGAAATGCATATGAAGCAAGCAATATGTGATCAAGCAAAGATGGAGTTAAGAAACAAATCATGACTTGATCAACGAAGTAATCACTACAAGGTAGTGACCACAATGCTCATTCACACTTGGAATGAACACTAGGACATACAAGCTAACAAAGTCAATGCAAGTCTCTTGCATGTCAAACACTCAACCAATGCATAATACACTAAGTATATGCATCTAGGAACAATCCTACAAGGGCACAAGAGTGACAGTACATAAATCAAAATGCAAGACATTTAGATATAAGTACTGATTTCAACATAGCATAAAAGGCTGCATTAAGTAAGGTACAAACCATAAAGCCTACATATTATGCATAAAAATATTAACCCTAAAAGCTTACAAAAGCACATGAGTACAAAGCACAAAATACTGAATATAAACTTAAACAATATAAATTAAAAGTGCTTAAAATTTCTCTCCCCTTCAGAATGATGAAAAGCTGTGATGCACTTGGAACATACAAACTTGTAACCTGAAACACTTGCACAAAACACATTAGACCCTCAAGGTAAAGCAAGTAAAAAAAATGACAAGTATAATGTAACAAGTAAATTGCGATCAAGTAAACATGATGTGAAGCATGTGAACAACTTGATCATACACCAAAAACAGTCATATAGAAATGACTACAATGATCACATAGCAAAGAAAATGATCATCCGAACATGCATTCAAAGAAGCACAATAGCATAGGGATATATGCATGTCCAAAGCACAAACATGATGCAATGAGAACAACAAAGCATAACTCAAAGCACCATAAAGCCAACAAGAAAAAAAAACAGAACAAAGTTTTCTAGTTAACACAATGTCTTCTCTCCCTTGGTATATGCATCTCCACTATGGAAAATCTCTCCCCCTACAAATGTGCATGAGAAATAGAATTTCTTCCCCTAAAGATGTGCACAAGAGTCATATAGAAATGACACAACACTCCGATATATACTCTCTAGAGTATACTCTCCCCCTTTTTGTCAGGAATAGACAAAGGGTCAAGAAGAAATGAGGGCAAGAGATGAAGGAACGAACAATGATAATGATGCATGAGGGGTGCAAGATGAATGAGAAAATGAAGCTCAAACCTAAGACAAAGTAACATGCTACAAAGCATAAGGTAAGCATGACATGCTAAGATGAAGAAATAAGGTAAAGACCAATGCATGACAAGGGTAACAAAAGTGTGTGCAAGAGGTGGCTAAGTGCAATGCATGACCAATGCATGAAAAATGCACATGTGGGGCAAGGTGTGCTAAATACACAACCAATGAACCAAACATGTTCCTAATGAGGAAACATGAGAAACCCCAAAGTTTGGTACTCATCGGAGTCCAAACAAGTGAGAAAATGTCTAAGAGGCATTTTATCAAATACCTAGCATGCACACTATGAACAATAATATGAAACAATGCATGAACATCATGAAATTCACCCTTAATACATGTTCTTTCTGCCACAAGAGGCCAACATCCAATGCAAATCAACAAAAGAAACCAATCCCATGAAGAAAATTGACAAAAAAAATAAGTTTTCCTAACCCCTATGATAAAAATCCCAACCAAGAGCACAAAACTCTCCAAAACATAATCTAAGAATCAATATTAATGAATAGAGTTTATAATTACCTTAGAGATGTCAAGGGAATGAAAAATCATTCAAATTGGTTGGGTTTTGATGTAAAAATATTGAAAGAGGGGTTTTAGAGAGGATGGGAGAGGTTTAAAACAAGTTTCCCACGAAAAAGCTCATTAAAAAGCTGATTCTGGGCGAGTCGCGAGCCAAGTCGCAAGAGAGCCGCGAAACCTCTCTGGATGAACTCGCAGCTTAAACTCGCAGCTTGCAAGTCGCCAAACTGAGTAGCCAAAACTAGCAGCTTGCTGGCAGCTCGCGCAAGTAGCCAAAATGAGTAGTCAAAAATTCTGACACTTGTTTTTCAAAACAGAACATGTTTAAACATTGAAAAACAAAGCAAGCACTAAACATAAACACAAAAAATGATAAAAATCACTTCAAAAAACATATAAAATGATCAAAAATCTTTTTGGATTGAACCATATATGATTGAGCGCACACACATCACATTTAGACAAGTACAATCTAACAAATGAATAAGACATTTATTGAACATTAGGCATGTGTGTTGTGTGTGTGTATCAAATGTGGAATAGTCCTTAGTCTAGAGTGAAACTTCAATGATCAATTCAATTAAGTCATACACAACTAGTACTAAGTCAAGTGGTCTATCTCAATTATAGAAATGAACATATATGACCTCCCACAAGAAAATGATTACATAAGATTGAAGCTTTTCATTTGGCTTCTTTACAATTCATAACATTTGATCATTTTGAATCAAAACATCTCATTTTGAGATTGATGCCTGAAATTTGTGATATTTCAATTTGATGAACAAGCTTTTGGCTTTTTAGGCATCATACATTTTCATATAGGTCGCTTTCCCTTTTTCCTAGTCGAATACTAGTATGTGCGACGGCTTTTGCAGCTCATTATCTCTTTTCATTTTGAGATTTACATTTATTGAGCTCTTTAAGCAATAAAAATAAAAGAGTGGGAAGAGATATAAGCACAAGTCTACGCATGTATCAAAACCAACATGACTATTGACTAAAATTCATGACAAGCTTGAAGATCGATTTACAACAATCACACAAAGATGTCAAGATTTTTCCCACAAAGATATAAGTGCAAAAATAACAAGCTAAGCTCGTAAATGCACAAAGCCATTTGTACAAAGGTACAAGGTCAAACTCACATGTGATATGTGCTCAAACATATACAATCAAACTTTTTAAATTTTTCACTTTTTATGTGGTTTTGGATTTTTTACTCACACAAAACTGAAATATAAAAGTAAGATAAAAAACAAAACAATGCATACAAAAAAAAAAATGCAAGATGCACAAAATGCATGAAAATATGACATTGAATGCATGAAAGGTCCTATAAAGATCGAAAGAATTAGATCAAGGACCAAAAAGAGCAAAAGCTCAACCATATGAACTCTTCCTCATCCAAACGGAACGATTGTTTTGAATGAGTGTCTCAAGAGAAGCGAGACGAGGGTTGGAACAATGAGAACCGGAGATGCACATAGTCAAGGAGTTAAGAGCATTAAACATTTTCTTTAACAACATGCTATTTTCACTCAAAACCAGTTTACTCTTTTTAGCACAATTTCCATGAAGCTCAAGTTTCTCTTTTCTTTTAATTCTTTTAAAAACATGAAACTTAGAGCATTGAGGTCTTAGATGACCAAAGGCACCACAATGGTGACAAACAATGCGTTTAGGTCTACTAGGCTTTTTAGGAAGAGATCTAGCGACATTTTTTTGTTCCCTTTTCAACTTGGAGCATTGAGGTCTTATATGACCGATCACACCGCAATGGTGGCAAGTTGGAACAAACTTAGATCCATTCAAAACCTTAGGTTGAGACCTAAACGGAGGCTTTGAATTAACAGTCTTTCTCTCCACCTTTTGATTTCTTTTATGTGGAGGAATGTACACCGATTTGTCCTTTAAGGTAGAACACACACTAGGCACAAAATCGGGTACCACAACATGATTGCAACAAATATTATCATCCTTTTTAACAATAGGTTCAGCAATCAAACACTTGACATGCATCTTAAGAGATTCATTTTCACATTTTAACTCATCAACAAGTTTTTTAGACAAAACAAGTTTAGCATCCAAGTTCATATTCAAACATTCAAACTCTTTTTGCTTTTCAAGAGAATCTTCAACAAGTTTTTTATATTTCTCAACCAATTTGTTGGATTCATTGAGCTTAGCAATCAAATCATCCTTTTCACAAAACAACTTGCTTAAATTCTTTTGAAACTTCTTAGCATTTTTCTTCAAGAGTTTGTCAACAACACCCATAGATTCAAATAACATGTCATTACACTTATGAGGACTAACACTCATAGAGGTATTTTCACAAACACGTGTCATGTTACATTCATCACCAACCAAATCATGCAAAGAGTTATACAAAGCACAATCCATGGCAAATAAACACAAGGGGTCAAGGATCACACTTAGGTATTTAAACCACAACAAGTGTACCCGCTCTTATACCAAGTGAAAGTTCAAAAACGTGTAAAAACACCTTTGAACGTTTAGACCCCCAAAATACAACTTAACCAATTCAAGTAATATGTCAAACAACTAGTGTGCGAAAACTTAACAGATGCTATAATATGAAATTGATTAAATACTATCTAAGCCATAACAAATTAAAATCCACAGCAGATAATGAAAAGGCAAAGATAGAGAGGAAGGAAGATGCAAACACAAAGACAATACGCGATGTGTTATCGAAGAGGAAACCGAAGCCGTCGGCGTAAAACCTCTCCGCCGCCCTCCAAGCGGTAAACAATCCACTAGAAAATACAGTTGGGATACAAGGACAGCAATAGACCCTCCAAGCCTAATCTACCCAATGCACCTAAGCCCTCCAAGCTTCTTGCTCCAACGAGGTTGCGCCGAACCTTTTTCTTTTCTAGTTTACCGGATTCCGCTACTAGACCGTAGCATCCGCCATCCTTGGCATCTTCCAATACTTCCCAAAGCTCCAAAAACACTCAACACTCTGAATGGGTGTGGGTAGTGTTTTGATAGAAATCTCCTCTCAATAGGTATGACAATGAGAGAAGGAATGAGAAGAGACTACAAAGGTTTCTCTCTAAGAATGAGTAGCTCTCTCTAATTGGGTGGGTGTTTTGAGGAAACCTCTCTTAGGGTTTTTCTTTCTGAATAGCCACACATATCTTGTGGGAATGAGGGGTATTTATACTGGTGTGTGAAAAGAATGCAAAGAGTCAGTTTTTCCAAAAACAGGGTTGGCTGGTAACTTGACCTCGCGACTTAACTGAGTCACGAGTTCAAGTCGCGAGCTAGCTAAATGGCCAGTCTGAATTTTTGTCCTGTAGTGCTCCAGCTGGCATGACTGTTCAGCTCCCCTGCATGCTCTGCACGTGTGCAACTTTTGGTGGCTTGCAAGCCGCGAGCCACCCGCGAGGCCAAGCCACGAGTCTCTGCTTCATTGCACTGTCTTGAGCATTTCTTCACACTCTCTCACACACTACCCTTACATGATTCCCACCTAAATACAAGGTTTCTAAATGCTGTATTACAAGTAAATTTGTCATGAAATAAAGCCAACACATGGTTGATTAAATTCAACCTTACAAACTGTTCGCTTATCCCACATGTACCATATTCCAACATATCTTCTGTAGCAAGAACTTCCAGCAGGACTAAAGAATCCTAATTCAAACTTTCTTCCAGGCGAAACTAGAGTTTCTTCATGGTCTTTAATCCACTCTACATACCTCAAAGAAACTCTATCAGCACAATAAACATGAGAGGAACACAGCAGTACTGGTATGTACAAGATGAACATGGAACATAGCATGCAGTTTGAGGACCATCCCTTAATTACGGTGATTGCTCCTATTTTCATTTTTCAACTTTCTGTTACCAAAATGAAAAACAGCACACGCACAAGTAGAATTTTCTTTGTTGTTAGAAGCACAGCGTCGGTGTGGTTTCTGATCATCTAATTGCAGCAATTTCTGCTGTTTTGGCTTTCCTAGTACGAAAATGCCCTGATGTTCTTGCTTATTGACGCAAAGACTTCTATTTTCACTGAAAAAGGTTCCCATAAAAGAATGCAAATTGAAACACTTTTAACTGTTTGATTTGAATCCCTTCTTTTTCCTTTTCCTTTAATTGTTTTCTTTTGAAACCATTTCTACTTTGCACAACAAAGCAAAGAACAAAACAAACATCGCTAAAGTAGTGGACAGGGCCTGCTCAAGGCCTAGGCAAGTTAGGCCTAGGCCTAAGGCCCATTAAAAAAAAAAAAATTTCTTGAGAAAAAAGGTCCCATTTTTTATAGTTAAAAACCCAAATTTTTATAAAATTATATATATTTTCTAAAGGTTGTATATTTTTTTATTAGTGATGTACAAATTTTACTATTAGTTTACAAATTGTCATGTTATTAATCACAAAAAATGTGATATAAACATTCATTAGTTAAATTGATGAAATTCATTAATAAGAAACAATATCACATCATATTTTGAACATTTTATAGTACTTTTAATTAGCGCATTTTTCTTTTTCATTTCTATTAAGACTCTCAAAGTACGAGACAACCTTAACTCAATTAAAACCCTAAAATATTTCAAAAAGATGTTGCAAATGTGTTAAATCATCAATTATAGATTAATCTCCCCTAATAGTTTGAGACTTTGATTTTTGTAAACTAATATCCTACAAAACCATACACCAAATAATATCTATCTCTCTCTTTCTCTTAAAATCAAAATATAAAATTAAAAATTAGATTACAACTTTATTTAACTATGCATCGTCTTATATCCAAAATAAAGTATCTTTTCCAATCGCAATATATTTTTATTTCTTTTTATTAATATTTATAATTCAACTATGATATTCAATTCTCTATATGAAATTAACATTAGTCTAGTTGGTATTATTTATGTATTTAATGTATCAAATTAACCTTAATTTAATTAGTATTAAATAATTTTGTTTAATTAATATTTATATATTAAAGGCCCCGCATAAATTTTTCGCCTTAAGCCCCAAATTATGTTAGGCCGCCCCTGATAGTGGACCCAGTTCTTTCGATAAGGATGGTTCAGAGACAACATGATATGTCAAGTAAACAAAATTATTGAAAATAATTTTGATTAAGGAATTCTCAATTCTCAATTCTTCGAAGGCATGGCAGCATACTTTCATGCAGGAACAGAGTAAGTAATTCTTAATTCTACAAAAGTTCGATTTTTTATTATTGAAAATAATTTTGAGTTTTTTCATCTTTTGTCCTTTTCGTCTTCCATTTTTACTATTTGATTGTTTCGACAAATTAACTTTTATGTTTCTTTGGTTTCGATGGAATATTAGATACAGTTATAAGGCCACCGTGAAACAAAACTCGTCTTTCCCATTACAACATTTCCAAATGGCTTCATATGACTGCATTTGAAATTATTTACAATGAAGACATGACATGTATGCCTATTCTTTATAAGTACACTAAGGGTACTTGTGAATAGCATTCTTTTGAATCTCATCCTGTATGGCTCTCCTCTAGGGTAGGAGTTTCTCTCTCTCGTTGGTATATGAGGCTTTCTCCCTTAGGTCCGGCTAAGGGTTTGTCTTTGCATTAGTTTTAACATTAGTCAGAGAGTTTCTTAAGTTATGGCCGACGAAGTGATACACACCATGGGGAGCATGAAGTTAACTACAGAAGAGGAGGAAGTCATATCTATATCAGATGAAGACATGCAGGAAGAGATTGAAAGTTGTTCTTAGAGTTTGATCGGTAAGTGCAAGGTTGAATTTAATCAACCATTTTATTGGCTTTATTCCGTGCCAAATTTACTTGTATTTCAACATTTAGTAACTCTGTATTTAGGTGGGTTTTGTTGTAAGGGTAGTGAGTGAGATAGAGTGTTGATTGCTCAAAAGTGTGCAAGAAAACAGAGACTCGCGACTTGATCTCGCAGGTGGCTCGCGGCTTCAAGCCGCCAGACACAGCACACATGCCAAGCATGCCAGAAGGTGAACAGTCATGCTAGCTGGAGCACTACAGGACAACTGGCTATACGGTTATCTCGCGACTTAGTCAAGTCGCGAGGCCAAGCCGCGAGCTACCCCTGTTTTGTAAAACCTGACGTTTCACATTCCTCACTCACTCCAGTATAAATACCTCTTATACCCACAAATGAAAGAGAGCTTCCAGAGATAATTTTGAGAGAGAAACCCTAAAGAAAAACAAGATTGATTCACCTACAATCTATACGTTAGAGTCTCTTCAAATTTCTCAACTCGCTTCCTCTCCATTGTCAAATCTTTGAGAGGTATTTTACCAAAACCTTGATCTCACCATATTCATCACTGTGAGAGGGTTGTTTGGTTTTCTGGGAAGCAATTAAGAAGGAACCAATCTACATTGGTTAATGCTACGGTCTAGTAGCAGAATCTAGGAAGCTAGAAAAGAAAAAGGTTCGGCGCAACCTCGTTGGAGCAAGAAGCTTGGAGGGCTTAGGTGCACTGGGTAGATTAGGCTTGGAGGGTCTATTGCTGTCCATGTATCTCAACTACATTTTCTAGTGGATTGTTTACCGCTTAGAGGGCGGCGGAGAGGTTTTACGCCAAGAGCTTCGGTTTCCTCTTCGATAACACATCGCATGTTGTCTTTGTGTTTGCATCTTCCTTCCTTTTTATTTTTTCCTTTTATTATCTGCTGTGGGTTGTGATTTTAATTTAGCTTAGATAGTTTTACCAATTCTATATTATAGCTTATGTTCATTTTCCGCACACTAGTTGTTTGACATATATCTTGAATTGGTCAATTTGTAAATTGGGGGTCTAAACGTTCAAGGGTGTTTATACACATATTTGAACTTTCAATTGGTATCAAAGCGGGTACACTTCTAGTGGTTTCATTACCATTGTGTGATCCTTGACTCCCTATTGAGATGGATCAGTCTCAATCCCTAAATGCACCTCCATATTTTGATGGTAGTAATTATGCTTTTTGGAAGGTTCGCATGAGAGCTTTTCTGTGTTCTATTGATGAATCCGTTTGGGATGCTGTTGAGATAGGTTGGACCAGGCCTGAGGAAGCCAAATCCACATGGGATAAAGCAGCACTTGCTGCATCTAATGCTAACAGTAAAGCACTCAATGCTATTTTCTGTGGTGTGTCTCCAGATGAATTTCACAGGATCTCTCACATTACCGTTGCTAAAGAAGCATGGGAGATATTGGAGACCACTTACGAAGGCACGAAGAAGGTAAAAGACACCAAGCTGCAGATACTAGCCACTCGGTTTGAGGAGTTAAAAATGAGTGAGGATGAGTCCTTTGACTCTTTCTATAACAAGTTGAATGAGGTGATTGTAAGCAAGTTCAATTTGGGAGAGAAAACGGAGGATTCTAAGATTGTAAGGAAGATCCTTCGATCATTGCCAGAAAGTTTTCGTGCTAAAGTGACAGCGATTGAGGAGAGCAAGGACCTTGATGACATCAAAGTCCAGGAGCTGGTTGGTTCTCTACAGACCTATGAGATGTCGCTGCCCAATCAACGAAAGAGTAAATCTCTTGCTCTTAAGACCATTAATGAGAAGGTGGAAGATCATGACTCATCGGGAGAAGACGTGGTTGACAAAGATGTTGCATACCTTGTAAAAAATTTCAGAAAATTCTTGAAATTCAAAAATAATGGCAAATTTGGTGATAAAGGAAAATTCCAAAGTTCAGGAAGGGAGAAAAGGGAATTCAAAAAGAAAGATGGAAAAGAATCCCAACCTACACAAGGTCTCACTTGTTTCGAATGTAACGGGCATGGACACTTTAAGAAAGAATGTCCGAATTATTTGAAATCGAAAGACAAAGTGTATGCCATGACATTGAGTGACTCGGATTCATCCGACTCAGAATCTGAAGAAAGCTGTGATGGAGAGGGGAACTATTCAGTTTTTATGACTATTGCCCATGTTGAGTCTTCAGACGAGTTGAATCTACGAGACCTTGGAGAACATAGTGATAAAGAATCACTAGGAATTGTTGAAGAATCAGATACTAAAGAAAATGAAAGCACAGCCAATCTTCAAGAGAATTATAACTCACTCCTGGAGAAGTTAGGTGAGTACACAAGGGTGGGCAAGGCAGCTGTGAGAAAAATGAAGAAGGCAGAGGAGGATTATAAAAGTCTCCTAATCCGATATAGGGAGGCCAAATGTGAGATAGAAACACTGAACGGTGAGCTGTCAGAAGCTTACACAAAAGTGAGATTCCTTGAGCAAGAGGTTGTGCAAGCAAATGCTAAAATTGAGAGGGTCACTACCAAGAAACTAGATGATGTTATTTCATCTCAAAAGAGCTTTTCAGACAAATCCGGGTTGGGATATACCGGAGGAAGTAGCTCATCTGGAAATGTCACTAAAGAAGTGAAGTTTATAAAAGCCAAAGAATCAGCTGATGTTGGTCCTATTGCTGAGAAGCCCAAGATAGAGGAGAAGAGAAATATGGGGAACGAATGGTTGTTGAATTCCCGTAATCAATCTATAGGCAGGTCTGAATCTCGAGCCAAGTCTCGTCCACGACCACAAAGAGGTCCTAGATCAACTTATGTGTGTCATCATTGCGGTCTTCAAGAGCATACTCGACCAAATTGTTAAAAGCTGAGAGCAAAGAATAGTGCAACTCCTCAAAGGTCACGAGGACCAAGAAATGATAGAAGAAATTGGGCTGGAGAACCATCAAGAGATCAAACGGTGATCCCGGAATGATGAACGTGATAAAGATGATTGGTGCATTCACCAACTGCTTGGAAAGCTTCACACGAAGGTTTGAAAGCCCTAACTCCCGTACCCAATCCTATAAGGAAATCACCCCAAACGCAAGTGATGTGTGGGTGAAAAAGGGTACTCATGCATAAGCATTACAACATGTCCATGCATTAATACTTCTTATGCTTTGTGACGATGTTTGATTGATTGCTTGTTGTTTATGTTGATGGTTGTTTGCTTGTCTATTTGTGCATACTTTTGATTTTGTTTTTGTTTTTGATCAATCTTTTTCTCCTTGTGTCAAAAAATCCAAAAATCACATAAAAATTAGAAAATCAAAAAGTTTGATTGACATTGTTGAGTTTTTTGTCTCAAAACTTGTTTTGCCTTGTACCTTTGTGCTAATGGCTTTGTGCATTTTCGAGCATAGCTTGTTTCTTTGTACTCTTATCACTGTAGGAGAAATCTTGAAATCTATGTGATTGTTGTAAATAGATTTTCAAACTTGTCATAAATGATTAGTGAATGGTTATGATGATCTTGAGACATGCATAGACTTGTGTCTATATATCTTCACACTCTTTATTTTTGTTTTTGCTAAAAAGAGCTCACCAAATGTAAATCTCCAAATGAAAAGAGATATTGAGTTGCAAAAGCTTGTCGCACATTCTACTATTCGACTAGGAAAAATGGTAAGCGACTTAAAATTAAAGTGAATGTTTATTCAAAAAACCAATGGCTAGTTCATTAAAGTAAAATATCAAATATCACTCTCACAATGAGAGGTGAGTGTCTCGAAAAAGATAAAAAAGATAAAATGTTATGATTGAAAGTGAAGTCAAATATAAAGCTCCAAGATATGTTATCAAGTTTTGTGGGAGGTCATATATACATATTTCTATAATTGAGATGGATCACTTAATCTAGTGCTAATTGTGTATGCCTTGGTTGAATTGATCATTGAACCTTCACATTAGACTAAGGACATTCTCATTGTTGATATCTACATACAACACACAAGTTTATGTTCAATAAATTCCATAGTCATTTGTGTGATTGTACTTGATGAAATGTGTTTTTACATGCTCAATCTTTGTTAATTCAAATACAAATTTTTTTTTGAGTGTTTTAGGTGTTTTTGGAAAGTATTTTGTTCTAAAAATCTGAAAATCTCAGAAATTCATTTTTGCCCTGTTTTGGCCACTCAGTTGCGGGTAAGTCAAGTCGCAGGCCTCGGTCGCGAGTTCGCGGGTCATTTTTGGCGACTTGGTCGCGAGTGGAAGGTCCAGTCGTGAGGGTTACTCAGAGATTTTCGCGGCTCAGCTCGCGACTTCCTCGCGGGTAGACCTTCCAGTCGCGAAAAATACTTAGAAAATTTTTTCAAAATTCTGTCTTTGAGTGTTTTGGCGACTTCACTTGGCAGCTTGTTGGCGACTCACTTAAGTCGCGAAAAACGCGTGTTTGGCAAAAATAGGAGCAGTTTTTAAATCTTTTTCAGTTTTCCCTCGAACTTTTGTGACTATTCATCTTCTTTCTCAACTATCTCCTTCCCAAACACTTCGTGTACCCATTTTCAAACTCCATTGGTGCTTCATTTCTTCTCAAAATCATCAAGAAAAGGTATGGGTCTTGTTTTCCTCATCTCATATTCCCTGCTTAATGAATATTTTTCTTGCCATTTGGATAGATATTGTATTCGAAACATTCATCTCTTTGTTTAATGGGTATGGCTGGTTGTGTTTGTTGTTGATTTCATCCGCTTTCATTTTGCTGGTCACACTGTGTTTCTTCTTTGTTCTGTTATTTGCCTGTTGTTGATTCTCAACCTCTTTTGTTAAATGGGTTTGGTATTTTTGTGACTTGCTTCATTCATTTGTGGGTGTATTGAAGTATGCTTGCGGCATTGGATTACTTATCTCATATTACTGTGCTTTTTGTTGACATAACGTGTGTGTGATGGCATCTTGAAAGTATACCTTTAAAGCACTTCATTTTCTGAATGTTGTGTCTCACTACCATGTGCTCTATTTTGGGTGTTCTGATCCTTCATTTTGAAATTTTATGCCTGTTCCTATCTTATGTGGTCTGTTTTATGCTATCCGTTCTTAATGTTCGAATGTTGTCTTTTTATGCATATCATGGTTATGGTAGACTGTCTCATTGACAGTTATTTATGAATTTGTGTCTCTTTATGCTCTATTGCACTTTCACCATTTTGCTACACCTGTTGTATTGTGCTCCTTAGTATTGATGGTGGTTTGTTTGGGTCTGACCTGTCTTAAGTTTGTATTTGTATATTAAAATCTCTGGTTTACACTCTTATTTGCATCTAATTATGTTGATATTTATCTTGTGTGGTGCTGTTTTTGGTTCTTTGCTGTGGGCCTATTCTCTTGCAGATGTCTCGTCGATCCTTTAAGGGTAAAGACATTGTTGCTGACGATCCAGCAACCCCAGTTGCTAAAAGGACTCGTCTCCCATCACAGTCATCTCAAGACTCCAATGAGGAGAGGTTTAGAACCCCGCTTACCTCACACATCTACTTAAACATCTTGACAAGTCAACTCCTATAGTGGAACGGGTGTTGGAGTTTAACACCTTAGGGACCACTTTTATCCCTCGAATCTTTGAGCCCCGAGATTAGGCAAACTTGTTTGGGAACTTTGTCGATCCAATGGATGAACTGGTTAAGGAATGCTTCTCCAATGCAAGTGATCTTAGAGTTGAACTTATTTTCTGGGTCAGAGGAAAGGAATTTGGCATTTCCCCGAACTCCATCGCTGATATTCTCGGCATCACTAGACCTCAGAATGTGGATCTAACTCTGTACGATGATCGAACTCCAGACATTCAAGACATTCTACAAATCCTAGGATCTGATCATGAAGTATCCCATACAGGCACATCCATCAGCACCGCAAAGTTTGCACCAGAGCTGACCACATTGAAGTTGATCATGTTCTCTAATCTCTACCCACTATCCAACACTACCTTCATAAATCTTGGGAGAGCTCAATTCCTTTGTGATCTTATTACAGGAGCCCCCATTGATATCTGTGCTCACATTTTTCAAACTATGAGGAAGACCGCGGTTCAAACTACAGCTCGAGGAACTATTCCATTTTGCAGTCTCATCATAAAGCTCATTCTTCGTGAAGGCGTTGTTCCTCCCACAAATGGTAAAATGTTGACCCGTCAGCGTCCTATTTCCATGTACTCTCTTCAAGCTAGCAAAAGTCACTCCTCTAAAACACCAAAGAGTGCACACATCTCTCCGATTACTCCATCTGCTCCTGAGTCAGAGACACTTGTACATACCACACCTACTTCATATGTTATTCGTGAAGTTCCACAAGCTAGCATTCCGCAAGCACAGACTGATCCTCAAACTGATAGAGTGGGTAATATGCTTGAAAATATTCAGAAACGCATTGATGAGATGGTGACACTTCTCTACTCCACAAACAACCATGTTCAAATGCGTCTCGAGACTATGGAGAATTAGCTAGACGCTATTCAACGGAAGTTGGACGACAGCCTTTAGCTATTCGTGCCAAAAAGGGGGAGAGCATTCAGTAAGGGGGAGAAAGCTCAAAGGGAAGTGTGCATAGTAATAGGGGAGTCCACACATACTTTTGTTTTATGCCTTATCCTTTAAACTTATAGGTTTATGTTTTTGGATATTTAGTGTTTCTTTGGGTTTGATACACTGTGGTTTTGGTGTATTCTTGTTTCTAACTCATAACTTATAATCTTGATTTACTCTTTTATATATAATGTTGATGTTATTCAGTTTAAATTGATATATTATGTTTTGTACCCATGTGCTTATGTAAGCTTTTAGGGTTAATGTTTTATGCAAGCTTGTAGGCTTTATGGTTTGTACCATGCTTTATGCAGTCCTTTATACTTTGTTTAAATCAGTACTTCTATCTAAATGTCTTGCATTTTGTTTTAAGTACTGTCACTCTTGTGCCCTTGTAGGATTGTTCCTAGATGCATATACTTAGTGTATTATGCATTGGTTGAGTGTTATGCATACAAGTAACTTGCTTTGATCTTGTTAACTTGTATGTTCAAGTGTTCATTCCAAGTGTGAATGAGCACTGTGATCAGTACCTTCTGGTGATTACTTGGTTGATCAAGCCATGATTTAATACTTCACTTCATCCTTGCTTGATCACTTTAAGCCTATTTCATATGCATTTCATACTTTTCTGCATACAATGATCATAGTGTATTGTTGTGTTTCAGGAGTTTCATGTTCTTATGATTCAAGTGCTTCACAGCTTCTAGAGTTAGGTGTGAGTGAGTTTTGTTCAACTGTTCCCAACTCACATGTTAAGTCTAGAGCCTGTTTTAGGGTTTTGTCACGGAATAGCCAAAGGGGGAGATTGTAAGGTTGAATTTAATCAACCATTTTATTGGCTTTATTCTGTGCCAAATTTGCTTGTATTTCAGCATTTAGTAACCCTGTATTTAGGTGGGTTTTGTTGTAAGGGTAGTGAGTGAGATAGAATGTTGATTGCTCAAGAGTGTGCAAGAAAACAGAGACTCACAGCTTGATCTCGTGGGTGGCTCGCGGCTTCAAGCCGCCGGACGCAGCACACGTGCCAAGCATGCCAGAAGGTGAACAGTCATGCTAGCTGGAGCACTACAGGACAAAACATGACAACTGGCCATACGGTTATCTCGCGACTGGGTCCGCGACTTAGTCAAGTCGCGAGGCTAAGCCGCGAGCCACCCTTGTTTTGTAAAACCTGACGTTTCACATTCCTCACTCACTCCAGTATAAATACCCCTTATACCCACAAATGAAAGAGAGCTTCTAGAAAGAATTTTGAGAGAGAAACCCTAAAGAAAAATAAGATTGATTCACCTACAATCTATACATTAGAGTCTCTTCAAATTCCTCAACTCTCTTCCTCTCCATTGTCAAATCCTTGAGAGGCATTTTACCAAAACCTTGTTCTCACCATATTCATCACTATGAGAGGGCTGTTTGGTTTTCTGGGAAGCAATTAGGAAGGAACTAATCTACATTGGTTGATGCTACGGTCTAGTAACGGAATCCGGGAAGCTAGAAAAGAAAAAGGTTCGGCGCAACCTGGTTGGAGTAAGAAGCTTGGAGGGCTTAGGTGCACTGGGTAGATTAGGCTTGGAGGGTCTATTGTTGTCCATGTATCCCAACTACATTTTCTAGTGGATTGTTTACCGCTTGGAGGGCGGCGAAGAGGTTTTACGCCGAGGGCTTCGGTTTCCTCTTCGATAACACATCGCGTGTTGTCTTTGTGTTTGCATCTTCCTTCCCTTTTATCTTTGCCTTTTATTATCTGCTGTGGGTTGTGATTTTAATTTGGCTTAGATAGTTTTACCAATTCTATATTATAGCTTATGTTCTTTTTCCGCACACTAGTTGTTTGACATATAGCTTGAATTGGTCAATTTGTAAATTGGGGGTCTAAACGTTCAAGGATGTTTATACACATATTTGAACTTTCAGTTAGCTTCTCACCTGCAAACCTTTCAATAAGCGGGCTGCCCAAAGCACTCTAAAGAGAGCATAGGGTTTGGAGAATAGAGTTAGTTTACTTTTGTTTTTTATATTATGTTTCATATTATTGTTTATATGTCGTTCTTTCCACACATGTGGTGATGTGTTTGTTGACTGTTTCAGGAAAGACAGGTGCATTTTGATCAAGACCTTCTACCTCTTCTTGCAACTTCTAGGTTAGGAGTCTTAGTTTGGGATTTGTGATCTAATTGTGCATTTTATTGTATTGGGTTGTTCTTGTATTTGAGCATTTCATTTTGTATGAAATTTTTGTCACGAATTGCCAAAGGGGGAGTTTGTTAGGTTCTAAATGTTTAGAACAATTGGCAAATCGTGAACACAAAATTGTCTAGATATAGATCTTAGAGTCTATAGGTTTTATTAGACAATGCTCAATGTGATTCAAGTCAAGATTTAAGAACATACAAGCTGCAGGAAGAAGATTTCATAATCTGTCTGGCTCGACCGATCGAAAGACAGGCTCGACCGATCGAAAATCGTATCTGCAGAATTTTAATTAAGCCCAAACAGCAGTTCAAGCCCATTTAGGATTAGGGTTTCTAATCTACTTCTCCTAGTATATAAAGGAAACCCTAAGCACGTTTTTGTGTGGCTTTTCAGAGAGAAAAGAGTGTGCCTCTTTTGTATTTAGGGTTTTGTCCCTAAAAATCTCTCTTATGTCTTCTACCGGTGCTATTCCTTGAATAATCTCAAGATCCGGTATTGTAGAAGTTGCTACCTTCTCTTGTCATCAAAGGTGTTGATGATCTAAACCTTCAAGGGTGGTCTTGGAGTCACAAACAGGAGTGTTTGTGTTGCTAAACCTTTGAGTGGGATCTCAAAGTCATAAACGGGGGTGTTTGTGTTTTGCAAAGGCCAAAGAAAGAAGGAGTCTGTGGATTCGGAGCTTGCACATGGTTGTGTCAGTAAGTTCTACTGGTTGGTAGCATTAGGAAGACAAGCGGGGGTGCTTGTAAGTCCTTTTGTATGAATTTCGATTCTTTCTAGTGGATTTGTTTTTTACCTTGAGGATAGCTAGGTTAAATCCTCCCTAGGTTTTTTACCGGTTTGGTTTTCCTAGGTGATTATATCATTGTCTTATTTATTTTCCGCTGTTATGCATGATATGATTGTTTGATTGTGATAACCTAGACTTGGAATTTGGACTAAGTAACAACTTGGCTAATTAACTAGGTCAATCAATTGTTTAAGGGGTCTAAAAACCAACAATCTTCATATAAGAAACTCTTCAAATTCTTCTACTCTCTTCCTTTCTATTGTTAAATCCTTGAGAGGCCTTTTACCAAAACCTTTTCTCACTATATCCGTTACTGTGAGAGGGCTGTTTGGTGTTCTGGGAAGCAGTTAGGAAGGAACCAATTTCACATTGGTTGATGCTATGGTCAAGTAGCGGAATCCGGGAAGCTAGAAAAGAAATAAGTTCGGCGTAACCTCGTTGGAGCAAGAAGCTTGGAGGGCTTAGGTACACTGGGTAGATTAGGCTTGGAGGGTCTATTGCTGTTCATGTATCCCAACTACATTTTCTAGTGGATTACTTACCATTTGGAGGTCGGTGGAGAGGTTTTACGCTGAGGGCTTCAATTTCCTCTTCGGTTTCCTCTTCGATAACACATCGTTGTGTTGTCCTTGTGTTTGCATCTTTTTTCCCTTAATCTTTGCCTTTTATTTTCTGCTGTGGATGTGATTTTAATTGGCTTAGATTGTTTACCAATTCTGTTTATAGGTTGTGTTCATTTTCCGCACACTTGTTGTTTGTCATAAAGCTTGAATTGGTTAATTTGTAATTGGGGGTCTAAACGTTCAAGAGTGTTTTATACACTGTTGGAACTTTCACACTTAATTGTAGCCCACTTCGATTCATCAATTGAGAGTGTAACATCAATAGATAGATGATGTGATAACCACACTCCACTTTGACAATCCCATGTAGCACACAATTTTGCAGATATATTAGCCAATGGCAACTATCTACTAATATGAAAACTGATGATCATAAATCTTTTTATTTTTTCTTTTTTTACTTTCTTTTTAATTGGTATTAGGTTTTAGATTGAAAAATTCCATGACAATGTAATAAATAATGATCAAGTTTGTAATATGCTGATCAATGATAAAGATCGCAATGTGAAGATGCAATGTAAAGAGACATTTTATCAGGATTTCAACTGCCTTGATTGATCAAACATCAAGTTTTGATAGACTTTCATTCTCATCTCAATTGATTGAAAGATGATTTTTGATAGCTAATCCTATTTGATTGTGACTTGATCAATCGGAAATCATGAAAACAAAATCTAGTGTGTTTTAATTAAAGGCGGGTTGCCTTGGTTTTCGTACCATACTTGCATAACATATAAAAGACTTTTTATAAACCTAACTTCACACAAGGTTTAGAAAGATTGTGGTTGTGCACCATAAACAGTGATAAACTAAACCTAATTTGTTCAACCTGGAAGTTCGAAATGTCAATATGCACTACAAAGTTGCTACCATATTGGTAATCAAAACTGAAACCACAAAGTTTATCGACCCAATATACATACCACTGTAGTATTCAAACCATCAAGAAAAGTCATTGGAGTCGATCAAAAATTCTAGTAGTGAACATAGATGGGTTGTTCCTGAAGGGGTTCGTGTACAAAGAGTTCAGACATTCTAAAACTGCTATAGGTCAACAGGGTACTGTCTAGAGTAAAGTGAGTTTAACTAGATTTTCTTAGTTGGGTTAGGTTACACTCAGAATGTTTTTTTTTCCTTTGGAGTTTTTTCAAATAGTTTTTCACTTCATTACCAAATTTGAGTTACTACTGTCTCTTTGTTTACTCTTTAGATTTGGTACTTGTTGTGGTTGTGATTAACTTAACATCATTAAAATTGCTAATTAAATTGGCATAATTGTTAAATAGTTAATTAATTGACTAAAGTACAATTTTAGCTTTTAAAGTTTGGGGTTGTTTTCCGTTTGGTCCATTATATTTTTAACTTTTCATGTTGGCCCTTCACATTTGATTTCGTTTTCATATTAACCCTGTCGTCCATTTCTGATAATAATCTGACCATTAAGTGTCAAATAAGTGGCATCCATTAAATCACATTAGTATAATTTTTGGTATTACTAGATTACCGATTGAAATGATCAATCAGGGCAATATGAATACTAAATCAAATTATAAGGACCAAAATAAAAATAATTCCAAAATTTAAGAGTAAAAGATGTACTTTAATCTAATTAATGAGTTTACATAATATTTCTCATTAGGCATTAATCCTGAAGCAAATAGGGAACTTGAATCTAATCAAAATGTTAGATCGTTTGCGTAGTTGATGAACTAGGTCCACGATATCAAACAAATAGGCATAAAAAATTAGAGCCAAGCTAAATTAGCATTGAACTGAAATTTTAGTTGAAGGATCTTAGTTTAAATAATAATAAATCCTTCCAATTTATGTTCTTCCTGAATTGACAGATACAGAAGAAAACAAGATTAAAAAACAAGAAGCTAGTTGTCTTTGAAGTAAATTAGTTAAGCACAATGGATTAGAAACCAAATAAGGATAATATCTCCTGAAGAAGTCCATAATTTTGGGGTCACGACTATTCTATATATATAATAATAGGTGAAGCAGATAGAAACTTAAATTGCAATTCCAAATTAGAACTCTAATGTTGTGCCATGTGTCTACATCTATGTGGCGATCAGTTCATAATTATCCTTCCAATTGTTCAATTAGAATTTGAAATTGAAGTTGAATTTTGCTCCATGTGGCTAAATGTATGTGGGCCCATTCTCATTAAAACCACTTCTATGTATCGGATCAAGTGAATTACTATGCTAATTAAGTTTTTTCTTGATTTTGCAATCAAATGTGAAAACCAAAGAAGCTATTTTTATACCCAATGAAATCACTGATTTCACAAGAGACAGGGGGAGGGGGAGAGTCATAGAGATTTCTTTGGAAAAATTCTTTTAATAATGATTGTTTCCTCCTTTGGTTCAGACCTGCCAGGTCCAAGCATTGCAGCATTTATAATCGCTGTGTTGCTCGCTTTGACCATCATTGTGGATGGATGGTAAAATATCAAACTATTTTGTTTATTATTTTTTAATCTTTTGTAGTGAGATGGCTTGTTTTTTAACTGTTAAATATTACTTTCAATTTCTACTTAGCTCTTCATTGGTGCAAAATAATTGTATAGGGGAGAGAAACACTGGCTACTTTATGGCTTTTCTTTTGTAGTGAGTAATATCTGATTTGCAATAGAGTTTCTAGATATATGCTATGGTAAATAGGCTTCTCTGGCTACATAAAACAGTTCATTATTTTAGTTAGTACCTCCTTCTTAGAAGATGTTGATAATGAGGGGTAGCAAATCTATCTCTACTGCTAATGTTATGAGATGGGCCTTTGAACAAAGCTTTAATTTTCTTCTGTTTGGAAATTTGACCATTTAATCCTCATGTCCAAGATTGTGAGGGGATTAGGAAAAAGAAGACATACTTTCTATGCTATATAAAACTTTTGAAATTCATGGCACAGTAGTGGAGAAGTTCCAAACTATTTTCTTAACTTTCGTTCCAAGTTTTAAATAGCGTCAATCAGTGAGAAGTTTCCTTGATGTTTCTTCTATATTTTTGTATCAATTATTGTAACTTTATTTGAGATGTAAGGCAATATGTTGTATCTATTTGTTCTTCTCTGATTTTTATTTTAAGATTGTTTTTCAAGTTTTATTTATTTTACATGCTTCTTTAACGATTTGCAGGCATTTCCTTCTCTGCATATATGGAGCAGTTACCATTGGGCTGATTTGTGCTAGACGATTAAAAGATACAACTCTTAAACTGGTAAAATTCTGATTTGCATTATATAATTTCAAGTTTATGGCTCAGTTGCATTTGAACCTAAATATGACATCTTTTTCCCTGTTTATTTGTTGCAGTTTATTATGGTGTAGAAAATTCTTTTTTAAGTTTAGCTCCACATGTTGTACAGGTGAGTGCTCTATTTCCCTACTTTTTCTGTCATGATTTTATATCTCTAGATTCCTCCTCAAATAAAGGTCCACTATGAAGAAACTTAAAGGAAGAATAATCTTTAACTGCTTTAAGGGCATATTTGAATTCTTCTTTATCCACCTAGCAGCTCCCCCCTTATAAGTTCTTAGTGAAGGGTGAGGTCATGGGTTCAAGACCCACTGGGTGCAATTTAAAAAAAAAAAAAAAAAAAAAAAAAAGGTTTCAGTAAAGGTTTACTGTTGTCATGTTGATGATTGATGATTAATGGCATTGAAAATTCTTTTCATAGTTTAACTCCACATGTTGTATAGATGAGTAAGTTTTTTCTTGATTTTGCAGCCAAACATGAAAACTAAAGAGGCTATTTTTATACCCAATGAAATCACTGATTTCACAAGAGACAGAGGGAGGGAGAGAGTCATAAGGCACTGTGAAGGAGAGATTAAGGACCACCACTGTGTTAGACCATCTCCCACCTTCAACCCAGCCTTTTGCCACCAATATATACTGCCTGAACCACTATTGATACATGTATCTTTAAACAATAAAAATTGGTATCAAATATGATTTAGGTTTTGTTATTTTGGGTTGATTTTATTAATTTAGGTATTTGGGTTATTGGTTTTGATTAAGCTTGAATGACGAAGAAATAAAGGGCATGATCAAAGATGTTTGAAACCCATTTAGCTTAGGGTTGACAGCCATTGAAGATATTGCCAAGAAACAAGGAATTTTCTTTGCTTAAATGTGGTTTGGTTATCATCCTATGTGATGTTCTTTTTTTCTTCTTCTTCTTATTTCAATTCATTCTCTGAATTTTATTTAGTTTTTTTATTTTTATTATCATTTGTTTTTTAATTCCTTTTGATTTTGGTGTCTTTTTTTTTCCTTCAAATTTTCGTATCTACTGGTTTGGGTGTCAATGTTAACTTTCTAATTTAATGAATACTCCAAACTGGATTGAGTATTGCACGCCAACAATTTGATTTGTATTACCCTTTTCTTATTATAATTATGATTGTTGTTTGGAATGTAAAATTGTATTATTTTATTTTTCTATTTGTCTACAGGGGAAAAGAACGAGGCACTCCATACATATAGCAGAACTCTTGCAAAGGTCTATTTCTACCCTCTTTTGTGAAACTTTATTTCTTCTGCCATCACACCACCATAGCCATTTTTGGGTAGGTTCCTTTGACTCTTCGTTGATTCAATTTTAATATCATTTATCATTGATTCATTTCAAGTATAGATTCCCTATGAGATCTCGACTGCACTCTTTGTTAATGTTTCTTTATTTATTTCTGGGTTTGTAGGTGGAAAGGCCAAGCCTTTTAGGCAGCCCAAAGTCCAAGAAGAATGGGTACGGTTAGGTCTATTTTTCCCTTTATTGAAATCCTATGAATTTAGAATTAACTGAGCCTTTTAAACATGAATAAACTCATGATCAATAATAAATCCATTCCAGTGCAGTAGTGCGGGTTACATATTAATTTAAGTTAAAGAGAGAAATACCATTAATCTCTAGTTTGAGTGGTAGTTTCTTGGAATAATAAAGCAACAGCAAGTAAAAGCACTTTTTTACTTTCTTTAGAACAAAAAAGAAAAAAAGAAAAAAGAAAAAAAAGAAGGTTAACTTTAATAGCAAGCGGTTGGCAATACGTCAAACGGTCAAAGGTCTTTGCCAGTCCACTAAATCGCGTTTCATTTTTAATTTTTAGTAGGCGTAAATGCACTTTTAGTCCCTAGATTTTGACTTTTTTTTTTTTTTTTTTCATTTTATTCCTTACATTTTAATTTTACCACTTTTAGTCACTAAATCAATTAACGCATTCCATTTTGGTCATTTCCGTTAGCCCACTACTGGAAATTGCTTAGGTGGCAGACAGAACTATTAAAATAATAATAAAAAAATTTATTTTACTTTTAAAATGCCACATCAGCTTATAAATTAAAAAAAAAAATTATTTATTAATTTTAACTAAATTAAAAAATTGATCGTTTAAAAAAGAAATTAAATTAATTAAATTAAAAACACAGATCCTCACTCTCCGCTCTATCCCTCTCTTGCTCTCTCTCCCCCACCCCCACACCCACACTCACGATGATGACCGCCAATTCTAACTGCTGCAAGCTTCCAATTTCACCTCACCCGACCTAGAAGACCAATGCGGGTTAGGTCAAGTCTATGTGTACAACCTCCCCACAGCGTTTAACGCAAAGATTCTCGCAAATTGCAACCGGTTAAACCTGTGGACCTCACGTTGCAACGCTCTAGAAAACAATGGGTTAGGTTTGATGGCAACCGGGCTGGTCGGGATCATGCCGAAGAACCTATCTCTAGCATGGTACTAGATGGACCAATTCATTTCGAAAATCGTTTTCCACAACCAGCTCTTGAAGCACAAATGTTGGGTTATGGAGCCGGAATCGGCTATGGCATTTTACATTCCGTTCTATGCTGGACTCACGATGGGGAAGTATCTGTGGTCGAATTCGAGTGAGGAGGAGCACAATTAGGTTGGAGGTTAGGTGAAGAGAGAGAGATCGTAGATCTGGGTTTGCTTACCCAAACGAAAATCTCTAATGATCTCTTTCTCAGACCAAAATCTCCCTCTCTCTTTCATCTTTCTGAAGCTCTAAAGCTCTAAAGTCTCTCTTTCTCAGACTGTGGATTTGGAAAAATCTCTAAAGCTCTCTCTTAGATCAATGGTTGTGAAGTGGTGGTTGGTCCGGTGGTTGGTGGGGGGGGATCGTTGGATGGGTTTGACGTTGGTATGGGTTGCAGTGGCTTGATGGATTGATCGGTGACAGTGGAGGGGCTGAGGTCGGCAGTGGTTTACCTCCAATCTCTCATAGATCAGTGGGTTTCTATTAGATTGGTGGTTTTAAAATTTCTGGTTTTTTTTTATGGGTTTCTCAAATTTGGGTTTGAAATTTATGGGTTTGTTTCTAGGTTTGATGTTTGTATGGAGGGTTTTATTTTTCATGTGATGTTCTGAGTTTGCTAGAGATTGAGGGTTGGGTTTGGGTTTGTGTTCTTTGTGTTTTGAATCTTTGAAGGTTTTTGTATTTTGTAGATCTGTGCCCTTTGATTTTACGTGTTCCATGTTGGCATGTTCTTGATTTTTTTAATTTCCTCGACAACCAAACATATTATTTGAGGAAAAACATGAACATGTTCTTCATGATGACTGGGAAGAACATAATGTAAAGATTTTTTTTTTTAATTTAATTTCTTTTTTAAATGATCTGTTTTTAATTTTTTTTATTTAGTTAAAATTAATAAATAATTTTTTTTAATTTATAAGCTGACGTGGCATTTTTAATAGTAAAATAATTTTTTTTTTTTTTTAATAATTCCATCTCGTACATAAGCAATTTCTGGTAGTGAGCTAACTGAAAGGACCAAAATGGAACGTGTTAATTGATTTAAAGACTAAAAGTGGTAAAATTAAAATGTAGGGACTAAAATGGAAAAAGCCAAAATGTAGGGACTAAAAGTGCATTTACGCCTTTTGAGTAAAATACCATTTTGGTCTTTAAATTTTATCAAAAAAAATTTTTTATTCCTAAACTTTAAAAAGTTTGTTTGTTTGTTTGTTTGTTTTTTTTTTTTTGTCCTTAAACTATTGAAAGTTCATCTTTCATCCTTAATGGTCAGATTCTATGCTAGTGAACTCTTGTATTATTTTGTTTTATATAATACTAGTTTGTAATCCCATGTATATATATGGATACACATAAAGATATACAATAAGATGCATAATATAATTTAAATACTATTAATAGTCATTTTTATATTTTGTTAACTCTTTAAAAAAATTTATAAGGATATTATTAGGTATAAAATATAAATTGTTCATGTTTTTTTCTAAAATTATTGTAAAACACTTTTTTTTTTAACAATTTATTTATTCTAGACTCTTTGGTTTTTGTACCTAATAACTCACTTGAAATATTTATGATATGATCCCATATTTGATTCTAAAATTTAGAAATAACATTCTTTAAAAATAAATAGTTTAGGACACATAGTGTAAAATTAGAACTCTAATTTAAAATTCTAATTTGTGTTTCTCTTAACTTGTTGGTAACAATAAAGAGCCAATGATACATGCGATTTTTTCCCTACAGTCATGTAGATTGGGGCTGATGAACACCCATATTTTAAAGTGGTTGTGGCTGCTACCGTCCACTCATCTCCTTCCGAGAATGAACGTGTACATAATTTCGTAATTACTTCTTTGACCTTCCATATGATAGAATGATACCAGCCACTCACATTTTCCACATTCGATGAATATAGTTTAGGACTACACGTCCTCTAATTAACCTGAAATTTGCATCTTGTTTCCCTATAACAAAGATTTTCACGTTCAAAATATTATTAGGTGTTGAAAAGTTTAACTTTTAGTTTTTGTTTCAGCTTTTCTTGTTTTATTTCTTTTTTTTTCAATAATCTAATTTCTCGTTTTTCAAAAATAAAGTAGCTTTTAACTTTTTGTAACATATTTAACATAAAACTTACTAAAAATTATATTTTTTGATAAATATTATGCAAATAAGCTATCAAAATTAAACAATTCACAAATGAAGCATCACTCTATATACTCACCTAAGATTCATCCCTATTTGAGGGATTGTTATATATTCCCATTACACCGAATACCAGTTTGTCCCATGGTATATTTCATAGAGCATATATCCCAAGAGCTTACCACGGCATGCATGGTCTCAATTGGTGTGGCATGAGTAAGAAAGACTTACATAGTTTCTTGAATTGTAATTAACAAAAGTTGAAGAACATTAACATTGTTTTGCCCGATGTCTAATATGTTCATATACTAATATTTATGCTAGGCCTAAAGCCTTATAATTCAATTGACACATTTTAATGCTTTCAATGAAGATATCTAAAATTAAAATCTCCACCCCCCCCCCCCCCCCCCCCAAAAGGCCCCCAACTATCCTTTTGGAGAGAGAGAGAGAGAGAGAGAGAGAGAGAGAGAGAGAGAGCATATGTAATGGGTTCTCTAAAACAGGACAACAGCCCTATATGAAAAATAAAAAAAATAAAAAACCCACATTTACTTCCCTAAACATTAGCCAAAATACCATTTTGCTATATAGTGCCCTTGTTCATTCGTTGAGAGAACAAAAGAAAAATAAAGAAAGGAAGATGGAAATAATAATAAATATTTAAATAAATTGAATATAGAATAGAGAATCATGTGTATATTTTGAAAAGTAATTAGTTAAAATAGGAAAAAACACTACTTTTTCTCCACACACACAAAAACAAATGCTACTTTAGTACACCAAAAAGGTACTATATCTATTTTAGCATAACATTTAACAATACATCCTATATCCCAACTTCTATTTTATCATTATGACACATTAAAATATATTAAAAATATACCCGCTGGTATAAAAAAAATACAAAACCTAGCCACCACCCACAACCCACCAGTACTACAAAATGCAAACCCATCACCACCAAAATCAACCAAACATCACCCAAAGTTAACCCAATCACCATTGGCTACTATAAAAACAACCCAAAACCAACCACCAAAAACCCAAAATTAGATCAACCCAAAATCACCAAAATCAACTTAAAATCCAAAGAGTGAGGTCAATAGAATTGGTAGCATGGCAAGAGGTAGAGAGCGAGAAAGGGATGGTTGAGAGAGGGATAGAGGCAAAACAAATAGACAAGTAGGTTAAAAGAGAGAGAGAGAGAGAGAGAGAGAGAGAGAGAGAGAGAGGAGAAGTGGAGAATTGATGATGAGAGAGGAGAGAGAAAATATAATAAAAAAACTAAGTTAAAAAAAAAATAGCATGGTGCTACAGTACCCTAGTTGTAGCACCATGCTATTTTTTTTAGGCATATGACACATCTAATGTAGTTGGTCTTTTGGTGTTTGGTCATTGGTCATTGGTGTGCTAAATGCTAAATATTTAGCATTTAGCACATCTAATGCTAGTGCTTGTATAACTCATTTAAAAAAAATAAAAAAGAAGAAGAAAGCAAAAGTGTTAAAAATTGAATGCTAGAAGCCACCTAAAAATCGAAGCAGGCACATCACACACACCGTCCACCTAGATGAGCCGCTAGTACCAAGAAAGGTTAACAAGAAAAAGATTAAGATGAAGAACACTAAGATGAGCACTGAGAAAATGTCTGGAATTAAATTTTTTTTTTTTTTCCTAGGATTAAGATGGAGAGATAGAGAGAATGATTTTGTGTGTGTGTGTGTGGGGGGGGGGGGGTGTTTGTTCTTAGAGATAAATAGTCTCTCTTTTGGCAAATTTCAAGAGGTAAAAGTTAGATTTAATGAATTTGTCTAGTATTAATTTAGATTTTACCAAATTTCAATAAATGAGTTAATGAATTTGTCTACTATTAATTTACATTTTAATTTTATTAGGTGAGTTTTGTCTAATTTTAATTTTGTCTCTTCACCTTCATCTTCAAGAAAATGGCCTTATTATTATTATTATTTAGGTAAAGGCCTAAAGAAGACTTAATTTATCTCAAAAAAAAGAAAAAAAAAAAAAAGAAAAGAAAGAAAGCCTTAATGAAAATGTACACATACATATATTATATTATAGTATTAGTTAAAAAAAAAAGGGCCTTCTATCATTTGGGGCCCTTAGACCATTGCCACTGCCTATATGCTTGGATGTCATTAACACAATAGAAAGTGTCAACCGGTTGAACTATTCTTGAAGACCTTTTTAAATTTTAATTACTCTATTAAAAAAAATTACGTAATAAACTTTTCTTGATAGAGTATAGGATGAATGAATTTTATTCAGCAGAGAAGCTGATGCAGAGCATCATGTATGCATACAAGGGCAAGTAGTTGGGTTTCAAATTCAAGTGCAAGCACTTATGTTACAGCGTAAGTCCCTCATTAGATAACTACACCACTGCTAGGTTGTTGGAAGCTTCTGGAAGGAATTTGGAAGTTAAGAAGATGACTGATGCATATGCGGTTAGTTACAGTGATGCAGATGTTACCAAACAGCCCTCATATTGTAGTTTCAACTGAGTCCCGTACAAGTATAGATTGATATTTCAGTTAGTTCTTAAGACGGTTAATAAACAATACTTTAACACTAAACAGCCAACTAGTGACAATTATGCAGTAACGGTTGTATAAATAGGTATATAGACTTCATTTTTATGCTTGATTGATTTTGATTAGTGAATTGATTGGCCTAAGTGCTATTTCGAGAACCTTGAGTTCTTTGTAGAGGTGTTATCCACCTGTTCGTTGTTCTAACCACCCCAAGCCATTTTCCTAATGAATTAAATAGAACATATAAATACAAGAATTATGTTAATTCACGTCTTCTAAAACATACAAGAAGTTCTTTAAAATAGCAATAGTCCAACCACAATTTAAGACATTTCAAATCTTATCCATTCAAATTCAAAACACCACTGCAACAAACATGGGAAAGGATTTATAGTCACCTGAAGTATCCAGCAACGGAAATAATTAAGGAAAAATATTTACTTTGGATCCGTTTGGATTGAACTTATTGTTGCTGAAACTGAAAACTGAAAACACTGTAGCAAAATAATTTTTAAATGTGTAAATAGTATCGTGGGACCCATTTTTAATATTTTTTAATGTATAAACAGTACTGCTACAGTGATAAATAGTGACAAAATAGTATATGAACAGTAAAAATTATCTCTAAACAGTAAAATCTGTCTCTCCTTAAACGCGTGAAAGCGAAAATAATAAAAAAAATAAAAGAAAAGGGAAAAACGTGGACGCAGGATTCAGCAAACGCTGAATCCAAACCCAAGCTTTATAAAGAGAATAACAAGATTCATGAGCACCGTAACCATGCATCATCGTCCTTCTAGACTATTCGTTAGTTCATTATTTGATTCCTGTCTACTAAAAGAAGTTGAGCTGGATTGGTCTCTCCTTATGGAAAAGGCTGGTTGTTTGGGAGTTGGAAGGTTCACAGTTTCACCATCAAGCATCTTGATAATAATTGACATGGTGGGGCGATCACTTGGGTCATGTTATACACATAAGAGACCAATATTTAGGCACTTCACAAACTGATCTGCAATGCAAGTTTCTCGTAGGGTCTCGTCCATTAAATCCAACAGCTGTCATCCGTCCACAATCTCCATGCCTATGACAGTAAACAAACATTGGTATGAAGTAAAAAATTACCAAAGCGTAGGTTATTAGAAAAATTAACACACCTACATAGCCTATAATGAAACAAAATATGAAGAGAATGAAGATGGTTATGAAAATTCAACACACTTACATAACTTAGAAGGCTCATTGCTTCTTTTGACTGATAAAAACCAATTTTCTTCTTTCCACTTATAATCTCAAGTAAAACTACACTGAAACTAAAAACATCAGATTTGATTGAAAAGATTCCCTCTAACGCATACTCTAGAGACATATAGTCATTACATCACAACAATTGTATAAATTATGATATTAGCAAGAAACTTCTTTGTGCATATTATCTAAACAAAGTTAGTAGAATGAAGATTTGCCATAATACATAAATAATCAGCTACAACAATCATATTGTGTATAGGAAACATACTAAGTTCCAGCTACTCTTGTTGTGTTTGCCTCCGTTTGTTTTCCACCAACAATCCTCGCCAATCCAAAGTTAGATATTTTGGGGTTCATTTCATAGTCTAGAAGAATATTACTAGTTTTCAAATCTCTATGAATGATCCTTAATCTAGAGTCTTGGTGAAGATAAAGAAGCCCTCGAGCAATTCCCAAAATGATGTTGTAACGCATCTCCCAGTCCAAAAATGTGCTTTGCTTTTGATCTTGTGTTTTTCCATAATTCCATTTCGCATTTCAAAAAATAATTTTAACAACTAAAATAAGAACTAAAATTAACATAATATGGATAGTAGATAAAGGAAATAGGTTTAGAAGCCAACCAAATAAGAAGAAGTCTAAACTTTTGTTAGCCATGTACTCATAAATTAAAATCTTTTCATTCCCTTTTATGCAATATCCATAGTCTAACAAGGTTCCGATGCTGAAGTAATACCACCTCGTTCTTAAATTCTTGTAGACCTTGACCTGAGACAAATGAAAGTCTCTTTACAGCAATTTCTTGACCACTTGGAAGCTTACCCTGTGACCAAAATTCCCAATACACAATATTACCATTAACCAAAAACTAGTTGACATGTACATTAATGACCACTAAATGTTGCTGAGATTACCTCGTAAACAGGCCCATAGCCTCCTTGTCCAAGCTTGTTTTCATCTGAGAAGTTATTAGTAGCATCTCGTATGCTTTCCAAATCATAAAAGGGTACATCTATTCCTTTCTCATCTTCTTCTTGGAACTCACCTGAATCTATTAAGTCTTGGACATAGCTTTCACTATATAAAATGCGTTGTACTCGATTTCTTTGGTCAATTTGTCTATTTTCTGAATTCAGAAGACACTAATCTATCTTAGTTCACATGTTAATTACATGGAAGAACTTGTAACAGGTTTTTTTATGATTCAATCAAACCCAAAATAAAATAAAATAAAGATCAACGTGCATAGTATGCATTTTGCAAAGTGCATACCTTGTCTCTTGGTCGTCTTCCTTCGCCATATGTAGATAATTGACATTTTCAATTATCGGCTCATCTTGAAAAAATAATTTGGTTATTATGTAGAACCATGCTCCTTGTCAAATTCATTATAAATAAATTTACTAAGTTGTTAGTACTATTATTGTGCCTCTTTAACATTTTGTATAGACTTGGGCTTGGACTATAAACAGCAGGCAGGTTTTCTAACCTTTCTACTTCATATTCAAGACGCTTTCTAGTTTTCCTAAAGTACAACACTACGATAGTAAATTCAAGCAAATTTATGTAAAATCGACCAATTAGTACAGTACCTATATCTGAAATTGCTACACGGATGGAGATGTTATAACCACCTTCATACTCCTCTTGAAGATTAACTAACTCCTGCTTCCAAATCCAGCATGGCATTTCTGAGCCTCGATTATATGAATAAGACTTGCAGTCGCAGTGTTTAAGTCACAACTCTTTGCATTCTGTTTCGTTTTCAACCCAAGACCTTTGTTCTAGGTTTTTCCCTATCTTCATCATCTTTAAGCTCAAGAAGGTGTTGCCACAGGACACCGAATTTTTTGTGCACCCATCTGAAAAATCTCCAGAATGCCACTTCTGAGCAACATATGGCTTGAACCCTGGCAAACATTTGCATTTCAATTTATTGTTTAAATTACAGCTACCAAAATTTCCACAAGCATTATACATGCTACAATTGTTGCTCGGCTCCGCATCGGACAAGCACCATGTCCCGTTTGTGTTCTGTACACAATACTCTATCTTCCCAGTAAAATTCATCACCAACCTTGCATTCTCAAAATCAGCATCATTTTGAACTTCCGTTGTTGTGAGGAAAGTGTATAAACCAACCGAGGTTTCCCAATAAATCGTCGTCCCCTCTTTGTTGGCGACTATTGCGTTCCGATTTCCGGCTGCATCTAGCATAAACGTGAAGTTCCCGCTTCCAGGGTCATCACGGCCTCTCCAAGAAGTCAAATTAAAGTTTCCATCCAACGACAGCGTCATGCCTGGAAGAAACGTATCAGCTGGATTTTCAAGGCTCTCCCATAAACTTGTCACATTACCATATTCGGATGAGTATCCGTATAGTACCAGGTTTCCAGAATCCGTGAGATTCACAATCGTGTCTGTAGTATTGCAGGATTCACCCCAATTATAACATTCCGAATTCCAATGAGCCTTCTCAGTACTCGTATCCATCACCTCGAGATTGCCATCTTTTGCAAATCTGAAAGCTCCAGCAGTAGTATTAATAAGCAGGTCATCTCGATTGGCAACCCATACAACTGTTTGCTTATCCCACTTGTACAATATTCCAACATATCTTTTGTAGCCAGAACTTCCAGCAGGACTAAAGAATCCTAATTCAAACTTTCTTCCAGGCGAAACTAGAGTTTCTTCATGGTTTTTAATCCACTCGCCATACCTCAAAGAAACTCTATCAGCACAATAAACATGAGAGGAACACAGCAGTACTGGTATGTACAAGATGAACATGGAACATAGCATGCAGTTTGCGGACCATCCCTTAATTACGGTGATTGCTCCCATTTTCATTTTTCAACTTTCTGTTACCAAAATGAAAAACAGCACACGCACAAGTAGAATTTTCTTTGTTGTTAGAAGCACAGCGTCGGTGTGGTTTCTGATCATCTAATTGCAGCAATTTCTGCTGTTTTGGCTTTCCTGGTACGAAAATGCCCTGATGTTCTTGCTTATTGACGCAAAGACTTCTATTTTCACTGAAAAAGGTTCCCATAAAAGTATGCAAATTGAAACACTTTTAACTGTTTGATTTGAATCCCTTCTTTTTCCTTTTCCTTTAATTGTTTTCTTTTGAAACCTTTTCTACTTTGCACGACAAAGCAAGAACAAAACAAAAATCGCTAAAGTAGTGGACCCAGTTCTTTCGATAAGGATGGTTCAAAGACAACATGATATGTCGAGTAAACAAAATTATTGAAAATAATTTTGATTAAGGAATTCTTAATTCTCAATTCTTCAAAGGCATGGCAGCATACTTTCATGCAGGAACAGAGTAAGCAATTCGCAATTCTACAAAAGTTCGATTTTTTATTATTGAAAATAATTTTGAGTTTTTTCATCTTTTGTCCTTTTCGTCTTCCATTTTTACTATTTGATTGTTTCGACTAATTAACTTTTATATTTCTTTGGTTTAGATGGAATATTAGATACAGTTATAAGGCCACCGTGAAACAGAACTCGTCTTTCCCATTACAACATTTCCAAATGGCTTCATATGACTGCATTTGAAATTATTTACAATGGAGACATGACATGTATGCCTATTCTTTATAAGTACACAAAGGGTACTTGTGAATAGCATTCTTTTGAATCTCTTCCTGTTTAGTGTGGCAGTGAACTGTACACCTTAAATGTAAGGCTGAGCTGACTGTACCTCTTGATGCAAAATCACAAATAATGCAGTTCTAGGCTTCAAAATAATAGGATTAAATAAATGAAGGCAGTTGGTCAGAGTTAGAGAAAATCAGAAGTCAAATAAATTACAATAAATACAAAGGAGGTTCAAATAGGAAACAATCAGACTTAGATTGGATACAATTTTATCACTTATCAGGGACAATAAATAAAAAAAGTATCAATATGACAGACAAGAAATATGCCTTAATTGTTCCTTTGAGAAGCATAGGAAGAATACTGGAAACTTCCGCAGGACTGATAAAGATAAAACAAGAATCATGAGAGCCCTTATGCTATCCACCATTATCGGCCTTCTTCAATGGTAGATGTTAATTCATTCCAGCTTTCTGGTTTAGTAGTAGAAGAAGTTGCACCAGAAAGGGATCTTCTTACAACATAGGTTGGTTGTTTAGGAGTTGGGAGAGTTGCAGTTTCACTACCAAGCATGAAAACCACATTCGACATTGTGGGACGATCACTTGGGTCTTCTTGTACACATAAAAGCCCAACGTTAACACACCTCAAAAATTCGTCTGCATTACAAGTTTCACGTATTGTTTGGTCCATTAAATCTAAAGCCTTGCCTTCTTTCCACAATTTCCATGCCTGGGACGATTTGAAATTCAAATTGGCATTAGGTAGAGTGCAGGAAATATAACTATATGTAATTGATGCAACATACTTTTTGTTTGGTTTACTAATGCAACATACTTACATAACCTAAAAGACTCAAAGTATGTTCTGACTGGTGAAATCCGGTGTTCTTTTTTCCACTGATAACCTCAAGTACAACTACACCAAAGCTGAAGGCATCAGACTTCACTGAGAAAAACCCATCCAATGCGTATTCTGGAGACATGTAGCCGCTGCACAACAAAAATTATTTATATTGTCAGTGAATTAGGGGACATAGATGGGAAAACTGAAAACTGCCATACAAAGTCTAAATAATTATCTTTCATAATCAACCATCTGCATCAAACTTACTAAGTCCCAACCACTCTTGTCGTGGTTGCCTCAGTTTGTTTGCCTCCAAATATCCTTGCCAAGCCGAAGTCAGAAATCTTGGGGTTCATCTCCTCATCCAGAAGAACATTGCTTGTTTTCAAATCCCTATGAATGATCCTCAACCTCGAATCTTGGTGAAGATAGAGCAGCCCTCGAGCAATTCCCAAAATGATGTCAAAGCGTATCTTCCAATTTAGTAACACGCATAGAGTCCGATCTTGCATGCCATTTTCCATTTCAGGACATTTTTTAGTAACCATTCAGATCCAAATTACTGATAAGTAAAAATAAAATAAAATAAAATTCAGGTTTAGAGTCTAACCAAATAAAAATGAGTCTAAACTCTTATTTGGCATGTATTCATAGAGTAACATTTTTTCATCTCCTTCTATGCAATAACCCAAAAGTCTAACAAGATTCCAATGCTGAAGTTTAGCAATCAAAACAACCTCATTCTTGAATTCCTCCAAGCCTTGCCCTGAACCACTCGAGAGCCTCTTTATAGCAATTTCTTGTCCTCCTGGAAATGTACCCTGAGAGAAAACTCCCATAACCATAAGCACCATCCATCATTAATTAGAAACTAGTAAACAAACTGCTATATTGATTGAGTACTAAAAAGGTTAATACCTTGTAAACAGGCCCAAAGCCCCCTTGTCCAAGCTTTTTTGTATCTGAGAAGTAATCTGTTGCTGCTAGTATACTCTTCAAATTGAAAAATGGTACATCTATGCCTTTTTTATCATCTTCTCTAAATTGGTCTGAATCTATCAATTCTTTGACACTTCGTTCACTGTCATACAGTCGAAATGCTGCGTTTCCCTGATTTCTTTCCCTGTTAACTGATTCTAAGAGATTAATCATAACTTCAGTCTCTTGCTAGCTAATTTTATGGAAGAAACCAAAATATTGTCATTTTGAAACAAGGGTATATGGTTGTTTTTGCACCAGTTACCTTGTCCGTTGGCCACTTTTCTTCTTCTCAAATAATACAAGTAACAGCATGCAATAACCATCAAAGTTGCAGTAATCACTGGGATAATTGCACGTAATAGGTTCTTTTTTTTGTGAGACACTGCAAGCTCGTTGTGCACAAATTCAAAAATGAAAGAAAACAATAAGTAAGATGAATACTATTGGGCCATTGTCAAGATAAAATGGTTGGGTTTCCCACCTGCATTCAATCTAGGTCTGTGATAATGCATATAAAAAATATTCATTTAAGGAAAGGAATAAGTGAGTGCCTAGAACAAACTATCTAGACATCCTACTGGCAGACGGGTTTCAAATTTAAGAGGGGTTTCTTATGATTTCATAATTATCATTGACAATATCGTTTTGAGTATTTATACTCTTGGCAACATTACAAAATTTATCGTTCATTAACAAAGCAAAATTAAATGTACAGGGCACACTGTTATCATATGGTGCATTAACATAGGATTCTAACCTGGAATGCAACTGAAATTAGAATCGTTACACGTAAGCAAGTAAAAGAAAAACCCCTGAATATCAGTCCTTAGCTAAATACACAAGGTCCTAACATTGTGCTTAAGCAACCATTATCACAGCTAGTAAAGGAAGAAAATAAAAAATCTCAGCAGGGGCAACATTAACTAAATCTTTATTTGTAATAAAGTAATTTTAATTTGCAATATGCACATGATATAGAATCCTAACCTTGTGTACAACTTAACTTTAAATGGCAATGACTGGTTTAGCCGCAAATTTCCTACATCCTTGACTTGGATAAAAAACTTTGATGTATTTTGATCGATACTAGTGACTCGATATGTCCCACTGAGGGCCTTGAAGCTAACCTGGCCAGAGGTAGTGTTGCAATTGAAACTGAAGTACATAGGATCACCACAATTTGAGCTAGTGCTAAGTGGATAAGGGATCATGTTTGTGCCACAAGGCTCACAATTTTGTACAGTTGGTTCTGCAGAAATATTAAGTTTCAAATAGTGAATAAACTCAAACAAATAGGACTTGGCCTTATATACATATAATGAAATTGCCTATCATTGCAATCCATCTGTCCACAAACCGACAGCCCATCATCCCATGGGCCATGGTTGACAGTTTATCATATACAGAGAAAAAAGGTTAACATTTTATTTTTGTTCAGTAAAGATAATTGATATTTTCATTTATCGGGCTCACCTTGACAAGATTTTGGTTATTATGTAGAACCATGCTCCTTGTCAAATTCATTATAAATAAAGTTACTAAGTTGTTAGTACTATTATTGTATCCAGTATCTTAAGAGAGTGGCTGTATCTTTAACATTTTGTATAGACTTTGGCTTGGACTATAAACAGCTGGCAAGATTTCTAAACTTTCTACTTCATATTCAAGACGCTCTCTAAATTTCCTGAAGTAAAATACTACGTTAGTAAATCTAAGCAATTTATGTAAAATCGACCAGTTAGTACATTACCTATATCCGAAATTGCTACACGGATGGAGAGGTTATAACCTTCAACATACTCCTCTTGAAGATTAAATAGCTCCTGCGTCCAAATCCAGCATGCCATTTCTGAGTCTTGATTATAACTATAAGACTCGCAGTCGCAGTTTTTAAGGCACAACTCTTTGCATTCTGTTTCGTTTCCGACCTGGTGAATTTGTTCTGGTCTTCCGCCTATATTCATCATCTTTAAGTTCAAGAAGGTATTGCCACAGGACGTCGAATTTCTGGTGCACCCATCCGAAAAATCTCCAGAATACCACTTCTGAGGGACATGAGGCACGAACCCTGGCAAACATTTGCATGGCAATTTATTATTGTTTAAATTACAGCTACCAAATTTTCCACAAAAATCGTAAACACTACAATTGTCACTCGGATGCACATCAAACAACGACCAAGTCCCGTTTGTGCTCTGTTCCCAATACTCTATCTTCCCACTAAAATTCATCACCAACCTTGCATTCTCAAAATCATAACTATTTTGACCTTTTGTTGTTGTGACGATAGAGTAATACCCACCATTCTCCAAGGTTTTCCAGTAAATATTCCCCCCTTTGTTGATGATTTGTGTGTTCGAATTTCCTGCTGTATCTAGCATAAACGTGAAGTTCCCAGTTCCAGGGTCATCACGGTCTCTCCAAGAAGTTAAGTTCATGTATCGATTCATAGTCATGTTTGGGAGAAATGTATCAGTTGGATTATTAAAGCTCTCCCATAGACTTGTCTCATTATCGAATAGCACCAGGTTTCCAGAATCCGTGAGATTCAGAATCCAGTCTGTAGTTGTACACGGATCACACCAATAATAACTATCACGTCCAGAAGACCAATGAACCTTCCCACTACTCATATCTAATACCGTGAGGTAGCCATCTGTTGTAAATCCGAAAGCTCCAGTGGTAGTATTGATAAGCGGGCTATCTCGATTGGCAACCCATACAACTATTTGCTTATCCGAAGTGTACCATATTCCAACATACCTTTTGTCTCTAGAACTTCCAGTTGGACCAAAGAATCCTAATTCAAACTTTCTTCCAGGCGAAACCAGAGTTTCTTCATAGTCTCTAATCCACTCACCATGCCTCAAAGAAACTCTATCAGCGCAATAAACATGGAAGGAACACAGAAGTACTGGTATGTACAAGATGAACATGGAACACAGCATGCAGTTTGCGGACCATCCTTTAATAACGGTGATTGCTCCCATTTTTCAACTTTCTGCTACCAGGATGAAAAAAAGCACACGCACAAGTAGAATTTACTTTGTTGTTAGAAGCACAGTGTCGGTGTGGTCGCTGATCATCTAATTTCAGCAACTCCTGCTGTTTTGGCTTTCTTGGTACTAAAATGGCCTCATGTTCTTGCTTGTTGACGCAAAAACTTCTTGGTCAGCAATTTTCACTGTGAGTACGGGAAAAGCTTACAAAACGATTATGCAACTTAAACCATTTTTACTGTTTAATTTGAATCCCTTCCTGGTCATTTTACTTTTTTTTTTTTTTTTTTTTTGACTTACAAAGCAATAACAAAACAAAAATGACTAAATTAGTGGATCTAGTTCTTTCGATAAGCATACTTCATGACGACATGATATGTCAAATAAACAAAGAAAATCATTCTATTACGGATTTAGGCCCCGGTTGTGCCAAATTATACTACCAATTTTAAACCAAATTACTTATTAGTCAAATTATGTGTCGGTTCTCAATGTTGGGTGCATGGCACCATTGTAGTCCAGCCCACATTCTATAGGACACCTCATTAAATGAGGCTATTGAACAAGCCACAAAAGTCATCTTGCTTTTTCTTTGGAAGGCGACTTGGGCGTGTCTTACGCACTGAAGAGAAAAAGGAAAAGCTGAAGCAAAATAGAGAGATATTCGGTCTTTGAATGAGATGACTCATCTATTTATATATTAAGAGAAAATTTATCAGAAACTCTATCGTTTTATTTATTTCTCTCACTTTTGTCAATTGTTAAACTACGCAAAATCAATTCATAATTAGTGCAGCAAAACTAATTCATGAAATTTACAAATGAAAGTTTTCTCTAATGAGAAATGACAAATAAAAAATAAAAAATATCAAATTATGCCCAAATATGCACTGTTCATCATAAGAATAATGTCCCTTACACAGAAGCTTACCATAGATATTAGATGACGTAACATAGAGAAGATGAGAATAAAAAATAAAAAAATAAAAAGATCGAAGAAATCGATAGATATGAGTATTTGCTTTTATTGAATGATGTATTTGAATATTTTTGTGCTATGATTATTATTATTTTGGTGTCAAGTATAAGTACAACTGTACGAGGGGTTAAAGTCTAAAAATTAACTCCACGTAGGGGGCAATCGGTATTTGCATACCTGATTGCGACAGGAAGATCCTCCAACCCGTTTCAATTGACGTCTCTGCATAGTGCACACTTATCTCATGTCAATTCACGAATAAACCATTGAGGGCAATGATATAAATTTCTGCAAGCTAAATGGTAGTTTGTTACACAAAGCTCAATTATTGGAGATGCATGTTGACTCGCATTGACGGGGTTCTCAAATTCCTCCACTCATCTTTCTCGTGGTTTGTTTTCGTTATTTTCTTTGGCTTTACTTTCTTGTGTTGATTTTAAGAACTGGACCATTCACCTACTTCATACATACTGTGAAGCAAATGGCTGTGCAGACTGCAGACGCATCGGCAAAAAAGGGATAGAGATCAACATCGCATTTTGGAAAAATATGACACATGCCCTTCTTTTGTTTATCCAGCTATTGTATGGCATATACGGCAGATAAGGTGAGGACCGGACAAAATGGGCTTCTGTCCTTTTCAGCCAAATTAATTAGCCTTTTGTCTTTCTTCCCAAACTAAATAGGGAAATGCCCTTCTTTTGAAACTTGACTTTCTCAAAATCGAGTTAAAAAAAAAAAAATTCTGAAACCCTATAGTGACGTTTTTAAGGACCTATAGTGACGTTTTAAGAACTTATAGTGACGTTTTGTAACTTGATATCCATGAAATCGAGTTATAGGCAATAAAATTGCCTATAACTCGATTTCATGGATATCAAGTTACAAAACACCACTATAGGTCCTTGAAAACGTCACTATAGGGTTTAACTCGATTTTGAAAAAGTCGAGTTTCAAAAGAGGGGCATTTCCCTATTTAGTTTAGGAAGAAGGGCAAAAAGCTAATTAATTTGCTTGAAAAGGGCAGAAGCCCAGTTTGTCCGGTGAGGACCAGTAGACTTTGTCCCCTAGATCACTTTCATCTATGAATTAAAATAAGCCAAGACAAAATAATAATAAAAAACTCCTTTATACAATAATAAAAATTATTTTTATTTGTGATAAATACAAGCTTATAAACAAAAACAAAAACACAACCGTGCGAAACACAGATTAACTATTAGTGGTACTAAAAGTTCAATCTTAATTCAAAAGGATTCCTAAACTCCTCTTATCGACTAGTAAAATAAATAAATTTTCATAAGATGAAACTTCATAAGCTTGGTAACCGTAACCATGGTTATGAAACTCAGATTGTTTAATGAACCAAGAAAGAGAGAAGTTCAAGGTTTTTGAAGTTGGACCGAAATTCAACTAAGTTCAAACCGTGATGTGTCATTTAATTTTTTAATATATTTGATACTTAAATTGATTTATATTTATTAATTTTTCATTCCTAACCAACAAGATGTGTGTGACCCAATGGTTTGCATGTTGGACATGTTACTTTCACAAAAGTGGCACATGCTTGACCCAAATTTGAAGGAGATAGAAAGTTTCTAAATAACCATCTTAATCAAATAAGTTTTTAATATTTCAATAGGAAAGCTAATCTATATCTATGTATATATTAAAAGCTGAAGCATAATATTTATTGTTGCTACCATTCTGTTAAGCTACATCAGTATCCATCCATGTCATTATCCTTTTTTCTTTTAACCCTTCTCCCTCCCTTACTTTTTCATCTCCCCTCTACCCTCTATCTTAATATCACTATTAATCTTTCCCTTCATCTTCCTTTATTTTGTCTCTTCTTATTTACACCATCTTATTATAAACTACTAAGTTGCCCATGCGATGCACGGATAATTTTGTGATATTTTATATAAAACAATTTTGAATAAAAGTATACCCAACTCTCAGACTATCTTCCACTCATCGATAGTGTGACATTAAGACATGTTGTGAGTAAGTGTGTATGCATGTGTCTTATAGATGATTTAAAATTAAATAATGGTAGAATATGACTTTACATTATGCACCAAATATTCTCTCTACTTTTATACCCAAAACAAAAACTATCTAACCAAATTACCTAACCTAAATCATATTTAAGCCCCTAATTTAAAAAGAAAAAAAGATTACACATAGGGATTTCAATGTCTTGATGGTGGTGGGAGGTTAGTATAACGGAGGTGGTGACCCCTCAGATTCCTCTTTCTCTCTCTTTCAAATGTTTTGTTAGTCTCAAGTCTTTTATTTTGGTAATATATAGTAAAATAGTGCATTTTATTTAACAATCCACAACATTTTTGTGTCTCTGTATCTCTCTCTAGAGTCTTATCTCATTAGTTATTACTATTAGCCCTTACATTTTAAAAAAAAAAAAAAAAAAAAAAAAAAAAAAAAAAAGGAAAAAAAGAAAAAAAGAACTAAAACTAAAACAGTGGGTATGCTAAAAGACATGAAGAATAGTGGAAGGTGTGGTGTAAGCTTAAACAATTAATGAGATATTAATGAGATACCACTAAAATAAGATAATGTGAACTTTTGGGTAATAATAAAAAATTAAAAAAAAAAAAAACTTAATGAAAGAGGTAAAAAAAGGCTAAATGCAAAATTAAAATGACACTTGGCAAGACCTCATGCACTCTCGCATGAAGTATTTGAGAGAGACATTTTGTAACAACTTTTATTCTACAATATTCCTCCAAATTTTTTTTTTTACTCATTCCTTGAACTGAATAATTATAGTGGTTATATGTGTGCAATTTATAATTGTTGTTTCACTGCATATTTATAGCCTTCTCAAGGTAAGATTAATTTTTCACCCTAAAAAAAAAGGTAAGATTATTATTTTTTTTAATCATGAAATAAAAAATAAATGCAAAAGAGTAACACGACTGTGAAAATCAAATAATTTGTGTTGTGTTCACATATTTAATACTATGAAATAAAATTATGTCCAACTCTCTCACTGTTTTCCACTCATTGATAATGCGACACTAAAACATAGTGTGGGCAAGTGTGTATGCACGTGTCTTATAGATGATTTAAAACCATGGTAGAATATGACTTTACATTGCGTACCAAATATTCTCTCTACTTATATATCCAAAACAAAAACTATCCAACCAAATTACCCAAACCTAAATCATATTTAATCCCCTAATTTAAAAAGAAGAAAAAAATACCCGTAGGGGTTTTGGTGTCTTGATGGTGGTGGGGGGTCAATATGACGGAGGTGACATTGAAAGTTCAAATATGTGTAGAAACACCCTTGAACGTTTAGATCCCCAAATAACAACTTAACCAATTCAAGCAATATGTCAAACAACTAGTGTGCGGAAAATTAACATAAGCTATAATATGGAATTGGTAAAACTATCTAAGCCAAATTAAAATCACAACCCACAGCAGATAATAATAAGGCAAAGATAAAGAGGAAGGAAGATGCAAACACAAAGACAACACGCGATGTGTTATCGAAGAGGAAACCGAAACCCTCGGCGTAAAACCTCTCCGCCGCCCTCCAAGCGGTAAACAATCCACTAGAAAATATAGTTGGGATACATGGACAGCAATAGACCCTCCAAGCCTAATCTACCCAGTGCACCTAAACCCTCCAAGCTTCTTGCTCCAACGAGGTTACGCCGAACCTTTTTCTTTTCTAACTTCCCGGATTCCGCTACTAGACCGTAGCATCAACCAATGAAGATTGGTTCCTTCCTAACTGCTTCCCAGAAATCCAAACAGCTCTCTCACAGTGATGATTATGGTGAGAACAAGGTTTGGTAAAATGCCTCTCAAGAATTTGACAATGGAGAGGAAGAGAGTTAAGGAATTTGAAGAGACTCTAATGTATAGATTGTTGGTGAATCAATCTTGTTTTTCTTTAGGGTTTCTCTCTCAAAATTCTCTCTGGAAGCTCTCTTACATTTGTGGGTAAAAGGGGTATTTATACTGGAGTGGGAAAGGAATGTGAAACGTCAGGATTTACAAAATAGGGGTGGCTCGCAGCTTGACCTCGCGGCTTGACTAAGTCGCGAGATAACCGTATGGCCAGTTGTCCTGTTTTGTCCTGTAGTGCTCCAGCTAGCATGACTGTTCACCTTCCGGCATGCTTGGCACGTGTGCTGCGTTTGACGGCTTGCAGCCGCGAGTCACCCGCGTGGCCAAGCCACGAGTCTCTGTTTTCTTGCACACTCTTGAGCAAACTTCACTCTATCTCACTCACTATCCTTACAACAAACCCACCTAAATACAGGGTAACTAAATGCTGAAATACAAGCAAATTTGGCACGAAATAAAGCCAATTAAATGGTTGAATAAATTCAACCTTATAGACATCCCCTTAGATTTCTCTTTCTCTCTCTTTCAAATGTTTTGTCAGTCTTAGGTTTTTGATAGGGAAACAATGCGTTTTATTTAACAATTTACAACATTTTTATGTCTCTCTATCTCTCTCCAAGGCCTTATCTGGTTAATTATTACTATTAGTCCTTAATTATTATTTTTTTTGCTTTTTTAAAAATATTAAAATGGTGGGTATGCTAAAAGACATGAAAAAGAGAGAAATGTGTGATGTCAGCTTAGGCAATTAATGAGAGACTAATGAGATAATAGTAAAATAAATTAATGTAAACTTTTGGGTAACAGTAAAAAAAAAAACTTAATGAAAGAGGTAAAAAAAAATGTTATATGTAAAATTAGAGCGTCACCTGGCAAGACCTCAAACACTCCCACATGAGATCTCTACTTTCATATATATATATTGATGATTATTCTTTTATAACTTCTAATCACTAATCAACATGAGTCTCAAAAACCTTTGTGATAGGACTTTATCATACATACAAAATAAGTATAGATTTTTTAATCTTTAATTTCTTTTTTAAAAGGATATTGCTATTGTGTTCATCCTTATAAGAATTTAAGCATAGATTAAATTTTCATTATTTTTGACAATTTTTCTTTGATTCCTTTATCATTTATATATTGTGTTGGTTTAAATGAATTTTTTCTCAAGCTTTTAGAGGATGGACTTTAGATAAGATGTTCAATTTTTATACGCCAAGCATTGACTATAAGTCTTGTACATGGAACAAATAGAGATAAGAAATTAAGAATATGGTCCATTTTGGTTGGCCTTAGCATGATTTGTCTAGACATCAATTTTCTCTCTTGCCAAAAGTTTGACTTATTTTAGGTGGAAGTTTCCTTGATTATTACTTGTATACAAAATTCCAAGATCATTAAATTGGAATAGGTCCCTTACTAACCTAACCAATTGGAATAGGATGAAATTTCTTCCCATCCACACTAAACATTGTGTACACTCCAAATTTTTTTTGCATCTCATAATGATACGTTGTTGATAGGTGTCATCCAAGTCCAACATGATTAAGAGTTGTAATTGAGACTATGGCCCAGAAGCTTTACTATTCAATACATTGCAAGAAAAATTAAACACTCATTTGATGTAATAGGAGACTATGGAATTTGACATTGTATACACTAGGGTTTGTTCTTGATGTTGTGAAATTGCTGTAGGTACTAAAAACTCTAGTTTGATTAGTTTGCAAGTCATATTCTTTAATTGTGAAAAGTCTACAATGGAAAACTTTTGTGTTCCTACAATAAATGTTTTGGAGAGAAAATTGTTAGCCCCCTATCCCATTGGGACCCCCTATTTATACAAAAGAAAAAGGGTCCAATATTTCTAAGTGTGACTTAGTTAGATGGAATTTTTGTGCAAATGTGCCTAGATTTCTTTTTAAATTTTAATTATAATTTTAAACTCTAATTTGGTGATTTTTATATGATTTTGTGGTTTGATTTTGATTCAGTAAAGACATATTAGCCAAAAGAAATGAAGGTAGAGCTATTAAAGAAATTTGTACTGTTAAATAACCAATTACAAATGGCTTGGGATACCTTTGGTATGACAGCCAGTCTACCCTTATTCGGAGATCCCTCCTCTCGATGACATTATGTCATATCTCATCGGTACTTCCATTCAGTGGGGTGCTGATCCACGTATTACCTCCCATGAGCTTATTGAGATCCATTATTTGATTTTCCAAATTTCTTGCTATTCTATTTGGCCCATCTCTCACTTGCACACCATTCTTATCGAGCAACGTGCATCTTTGTATGCCCTTGTGACTGATGCTCCTCTGAGTTTTCCTACTCTTTTCATTCGTTCCTTGGTTGAGGTTCATAAGAGTAGTTCTATAGCACATCGTCTTTTCTTCCCTGTTTTTATACATAGGATTTTGTTACATCTAGGTTTAGAGGATTTTCCTGCGTCTAAGCCCGTACATATTATAACTCCCATAGGTGCCACCTTCCTTAGGTAGAGAGCAGCTCAAATGAAAGCTAGCTATAAACACCCTCGAGTAGAGTCTTCCACAAGTGTTGCATCTCATCCTTCTTCTTCTGGTGACCCCACAGCTGAGGAGTTTGTCGATCCCACTTCCGCAGTTGATCCTCCACCTTCTACTTCAGGTGATTCATCCATTCGAAGTATGTTGGATACTGTCATGACCATTCAGGCGGCACATGGACAGCTTTTGGTGGATGTGCTCACAGAGTTTCAGGCTTTGCGTACAGATTTGGCGATTGTTTGGCTATCTACTCCACCACCTCCTTTTGATGATGAGCCTTGATTGCCCTTTGGCAATTCGTCACAAAAAGGGGGAGTACATATTGATGGAGATAGGGGGAGATTTTGAGTTTTTGGAGCTTTGGAGCTTTAGATTGTATCTAAGTGCTTCATGATGTATTCATTTTTTGGCTTATGATGTATTTTATCTTGATGTATTTATTTCTATGGGTTGTATATGTTAGGGGGAGATACTTTGTTTTATGTTTTTATTTCTATTATTGTTTCTTGTTTCACATGTGTTACATTAGCTATTGATTTATATTATGAGGTCATGATATATGTCTTTTATTTTTCTATTTTGTGAAATCAAGAATTTATTTTATTTTACTTTTATTTTCCACACTTGCATTTATGTGTTTTTTGAGTGTTTCAGGAATATACATGTTTATCTAGTTGTGCTACTATCTACATTGGTAACTGATAGATATTAGTTAGGTTAAATTGTTTATTGGGCTGTTTTGTAATTTTGAGCATTTCAATTTTGTTATGTGTTTTTTTCACGGATTGCCAAAGGGGGAGTTTGTTAGGTTCTAAGAATTTAGGATCTAAATGTATTAGAACTTCAATGTGTAATCTTGGCAAACCATGATCAAAACCTAGAGTCTAGATTTAGGCTGCTCAAAGTGTGTTTATGTGTAAAGTTAGAATTGAGTAATTGCAGGAAATTATTATTCAATTTCTGCAAGGCTCAATCAATCGAAAATTAGACTCGATCGATCGAACCTTGTGCAAATTGTTTTTTCTGTAGAATTTCCAACTTTACCCAAGCCCATATGACGTATAGGGTTCTATGTTTTGCTTTAAGTATAAAAGGAAAAACTCTAGCCACGTTTTAGAGGTTGTTGATATGCTGTATGTGTGAATCTCTTGATGTTAAGAACTTGGTGATTTCTTCAGTTGATGTTTCAAGAGTTTAAAGAAAACACAAGTGGGAGTACTTGTGGTTGTTGTGGTTCAAGGAAAGAAGTAGTCTGTGGACTCGGAGCTGTCACATGGTCGTGGTAGTAAGTTTTCTATACGAGATAGTAATAGGATGTTAATGGTCTAAGTCTTATTGTAAAATTTCAATTTTTTCATAGTGGATCTGTTTTACCTTGAGAATGGCTAGGTTAAATCCTCCCTAGGTTTTTTACTGGTTCGATTTTCCTGAGTTATCATATCGTTGTGTTATTTACTTTTCCGCACTATTCACATGATATGATTTAAATGTGTTTAACCTAGATCTTATTAATGAACTTGTTTATCAACTTGGTTTAATATTAGGTTAAACAACTTGTATTTTAAGGGGTTTAAAAACGTACAAAATCACTAATTAAATTGGCATAATTGTTAAATAGTTAAGTAATTGACTAAAGTACAATTTTGGCTTTTCATGTTGGCCCTTCACATTTGATTTCGTTTTCATATCAACCCTGTCATCCATTTTTTATAATAATATGACCATTAAGTGTCAAATAAGTGGCATCCATTAAGTCACATTAGTATTGCCCGTATAATTTTTGGTATTACTAGATTACCAGTTGAAATGAATGATCAAGGCAATATGAATACCAAATCAAATTATAAGGACCAAAATAAAAATAATTCCAAAATTTAAGAGTAAACGATGTTCTTTAATCTAATTAATGAGTTTACATAATATTTCTCATTAGGCATTAATCCTGAAGCAAATAGGCAACTTGAAGCTAATCAAAATGTTAGTTTGAGTAGTTGATGAACTAGGTCCATGATATCAAACAAACAGGCATAAAAAATTAGAGCCAAGCTAAATTAGCATTGAACTGAAATTCTAGTTGAAGGATCTTAGTTTAAATAATAATAATAAATCCTTCTAATTTATGTTCGTCCTGAATTGACAGATACAGAAGAAAACAAGATTAAAAAACAAGAAGTCAGCTATCTTTGAAGTGAATTAGTTAAGCACAATGGATTAGAAACCAAATTGGCAAATAAGGGTAATATCTCCTGAAGAAGTCCATAATTTTGGGGTCACGACTATAGTTAAAGAGAGAAATACCATTAATCTGCAGTTGGAGTGGTGGTTTCCTGGAATAATAGAGTAATGGCAAGTAAAAGTACCTTTTTACTTTCTTTAAAAATAAATCAAAAAAAAAAAAATTAAAGGCAACTTTAATAGCAAGCAGCTGGCAATACGTCAAAGGTCTTTTTTATTCATGTTCATCTTTAATAGCAAGCAGCTGGCAATGGATCCGTTTGGATTGAACTTATTGTTGCTGAAACTGAAAACTGAAAATACTGTAGCGAAATAATTTTTAAATATTTGAATAGTACCGTGGGGTCTATTTTTAATATTTTTAAATGCATAAACAGTATATAAACAGTGCAAACACTATTCATAAACAGTAAATTTTGTCTCTGAAAGTCAATAACTATAGCTAAAAAAAAAAAAAAAAAAAGAAGAGAAAAAGCACGTTTTTAAACGCAGACACCCAATCCAAACTCTACCAATATGTCAAAGGTCGTTTTGTTTTATACAAATATTTCGAAAAAAGTTAAATGATTTAAATAGCGATGTTTCAATAAATGTGCTATGCTGGTTACAATAAGGAGCCAATGATACATGCGATTTTATCTCTACAGTCATGTAGTTTGGGGCCAATGAACACCCATTTTTTTAAAGTGGTCCTGGCTGCTACCGTCCACTTCATCTCCTTCCGAGAATGAGCGTGTACATAATTTCGTAATTACTTCTTTGACCTTCCATATGATTGAAGGATTCCAGCCACTCACATTTTCCACATGCGATGAATACTACGCGTCCTCTAATTAATCTGAAATTTGCATCTTGTTTCCCTTAACAAGGTTTTCACGTTCAAAATACTATTAGGGGTTGACAAGTTAACTTTTAGTTTTTGTTTCAGCTTTTCTCTCTCTTTTTTTTTTTCTTTTTTTTTAAATTTATATATATAATCTAATTTTTAGCTTTTTAAAAATAAACTAACTTTTAACTTTTTGTAACATATTTAACATAAAATTTACTAAAAATTATATCATTTAATAAATATTATACAAATAAGATATCAAAATTAAACAATTCACAAATGAAGAATCACTCTATATACTCACCTAAGATCCATCCCTATGTGAGGGACTGTTGTATATGCTCATTACACTGAATACCAGTTTGTCCCATGGTATATTTCACAGAGTATATATCCCAAGAACTTACCACGGCATGCATGGTCTCAATTGATGTGACATGAGTAAGAAAGACTTACATAGCTTCTTGAATTGTAATTAACAAAAGTTGAAGAACATCAACATTGTTTTGCCCGATGTCTAATATGTTGATATACTAATATTTATGTAGCTAGGCTTAAAGCCTTATAATTCAATTAACACATTTTAATGCTTTCAATGAAGACATCTAAAATTAAAATCCCCCCCCCCCCCTCTCCCAAGGCCCAAATAGGAGAAAACACTACTTTTTCTCCACACACACACACACAAAAATGTTACTTTAGCACACTAAAAAGTCATTTTATCTATTTTAGCATAACATTTAACAATACACCCCATATCCCAACTTTTATTTTATCATTATGACACATTAAAATATATTAAAAAATACCCGCTAGTATAAAAAAAAATATATATATATATACAAAACCTAGCCACCACTCACAACCCACCAGTACTACAAAATGTTGGTGTGGGTGTGTGTTCCAAACACTTTTATTATTATTTATTTTCCAGCCGTTGGGAATTTATAAGTAAAATAGCCGTTGGTAATTATGAGAAAAATAGTCGTTGGGCAATAATGGATAAAATAGTCGTTGGACTTTTATGGGTACTAGTCGCAAACCTGTGCGTTGCGTGTGATTATTTTTTAAGGTGGTCTCATTATTATTATCATTTTGTAATTTGAACTAATTTAATGAAAAGTAATTCATTTCATAATCATATTTTTTTATTATTATTATAGAATTGTTTTATTTAAATTTTGAAACCTTAATTCTACCATAGTTGGTTGACTGATTTTTACATCTCTAAATCAATTAAACACATTTTGCATGCTACATGTAAACCTTCTTTTCCATAAGGGTTGAAATAATGTGGCTAATATTTTTGTCTATGGAAGTTAAACCAACAAAATGAAAAATAAAAATTCTTGTACCTTGTCTTGATGTTTTCTAAAAATTAAATTTGGCAATTCTCTTTCAATAATTGTGAGAATTCCAAGAAGTAATTTAGAAGGTAATTCATGTTACATGTTCATGCTTTGATTGTGTAATTGTATGATTGATTTGGGTTGTAATTTATAGGTTGAATATAGTAGTGTATATCCAAAAGTGTCTAACTCTATTGTTTAGGATATTGAATATACATAGTGTTGTTTATGATTTATAGAGTAGTGACGGTTGTAGTTATTAAAAATTGGTTTTTCATTCTCTTTCTAGTTAATAAAAACTATATTGATGAGTTCAGAAAAATCATTAAGGTCGTCCATTAATATGGACAACCTTGCATCATTAGTAGGCCATCAAAAGATAACCGCTCAACACATTCAATAACGACCATCAAAAGTCTTAAACTCTCATCAAGACAAAGAAATTTACAATCAAGGTAATAATCACCCTAATTTATGTACACCAGCTACCTAGGTCACCTATAAAAGGGACAATCTGTCTCACTAGGTAAGGTACATCAAAAACTACTACAAAACACTATTTATATACAAAAGATATGGGTTGATACTAACTAAAGTATCAGAGGTTCCCTCATCGGGGTTTACCCGATGGTCTCTTCAATCAATCTCTCCTTTATTTTGCAAGTCCTACAAGATCGTCTAATGCTCCGGATTGGACAAGTGACCCAGCTAGCGATTTTGGCATCATCAGTTTGATGCCATTTGTGGGAAAGATAAGCCATTAAGCTCTTCCTGCAACAAAGGGTTACTCTTTTCAATTTGGAGTAATGGACGCTAAAGTATAGTACCAAATAACCCAAAATATCACTCCAATCAAGGAATCCTCCTATTTGAATCACTAATACACTACTAGAGCACCTTCATCGTTTTGCTAGTGAAGGATGCATGTAAAAAAAAAAATAAAATAAATAAACCTCCTCATAAGTGGGTGTTAAATGGATGCATTCCATGGGCTAACCCACTAATCCATCCATTGAGTATAATCGCTCAGGTACGTTTGACAACTTGATTCCCCCTATACTAATATTTCTATTTGGTAGAATTACGTTTTGCCTAAGATCTTAAAGTCTTACCTCTTAGGTGACTCCAAATAAGGCATAAACAATTTTCAGAAACAGTTACGTTATAGCTATCAGATCGTGTATTTACAATTTGGTATTGCATAACTTAATTTTAGGCTAGTATTCTAGAAAATTTGCTTCAAAAGGAATGGTTCCAATTAAGCTAAGCACCTATTAAAGAGGTCAACCATAGAGATAATAGATACATGGATAAATTCTTTTAGAAACTTACCATAATTGTCACTACACCAAAAATAATGATTAATTTCATAAGAATAGTGTAAATCTCATATTACTTGTTTCAAATAGTCATAGAAATCACAAGAGATACACTTACCAAAAACACACTACAAATAGTAAAAGAAAGAGGAAAAAAAAATTTGTGGCCAAAAATTAGCAAAATATTATGATCTTGAATCCGATTTATGGCCATTAGAAAGGGTTTTACTACCTTTCCTAATATAACAGACCGTTTGTGTCTTCAATTGATATACTGATAACATCCTAGTTGATGGAAAGCGAAATATTATTGCTTTACCAAAAATAATATCCTGTAAATCTTAACTTTTGGCATTTGAAAAGTGAAACCAAAATTTATTATTTTAATAAAATTATAGTATGTCATAATTTTGAGCATTAAAGAAGTGGATTCATATTTCATTGCCTTTTTCAAGTTTGAGTACCCCAATTTCAAACTAGAAATTATTCATACATCTTTTAAGAAATTTGATTTATATCTCAATAAAGCTCTTCAACAAAGAAAGGAAATAAATATATTTTTCTACATTTAGTTCCGTAATGAAAATTATGGATCCCGTTAATGTTCCTTAGACGGTATTCACATTAAGTTCGTCATTTGAGGTCAATCAATAGAAGCTCTTGTAAAGGTCCAAAACACACATATTGCCTCCTATGGTTGATATATATTTCATGGACTTTTATTTCCACAAGGAAGACTAGTTCAAAAACAAACCACTGATAAAGCTGTGTAATTTACACTTAGTAAAAAATATGTGGGCTGCATAGAAATTATTACTCAACAGAGAAAGAAGAGGCAAAGCATAGCAGGTATGTCCATTACACTCTCTTGTCATGTTTCAATATCTACTAGTTACACAACATAGTAGGGCCATTGTTATGTTCATATATTACACTCTTTTTATGAATGCTTAACACTTCAATATTTTTGAAACAATGATGAATAAAATCAACTGCCAAAAAGCCCAGATCAGTCACTGGCAAATTTTATGACCTTGAAATCCTAATTATGGCTTTCTATATTGCTACTTTTCTTTCCTAATGCATCTTGATAAGATTGGAAATAAGGAAGTCAAATATTATTCCACAAGATAATATATTATAACTTATGGAATTTAAGAAAAATGAAGCTGAAACTTTTTATTACCTTACCAAAGTTATGATCTTAAATATAGGCATTAAAAAAAAAAAGGAAAGAATACCTTAATTGCTACAGCCTACACACTTCGAAAAAGATCAATGGCTAAGAAGTCATGCCGATCTCTTTGAAATCTTTGTCATTAAAGCCAAATATAAGTCATATATTATGGCTTTAATATCCTAATAATGGCCATTAAAAGGGTTTTATTACATTTTCTACTATAACTAAACAATCCGTTTGTGTCCTTTTATGTGTCAAATTAATGCTACACTAAAGAAGGAACATAAATGGTACACAACACAAGGATAATATCTTGGTTGATAACTTGATATTCACAGGTAGCAAAGTTGTATCATAGGGGCCATCCCCCAAATTTATATTTGTATTTATTGCTAACAATAGTAAAAGATGAAAGTATAGAAATAGAAAAGGTATACTCTACAGTTATGAACGAGTTATTAGTTCATCAACTGACTAATGACACATTACTAAAAAAAAAATCGGAAAAGATTTAAAAGAAAGCGTAAGAAATAAAATGCATGAATGGCCTATTTGACCTTGCATACAGAATAATTTTCAAAGTGAATGCAAGGTGGGACTAGGGTTGAAAGACCCAAAGAATTACAAACTTCAATCCTCAAGCAAAAATCATTTTCGAAATATTATGAAATTTTGTACTTTGAAATGTTTCACAATAGAACGAACAAAATTTACTATTCAAATTTTTCCATGTATAAATATATGTTGCTCTGACTTTGCGAATGGAGAATTTAAATGGTTCAATCTATACACAACCATGCCTTCAAGCATTCAAAGGGAAAAATGTGGGACTCTCACGGTGTAACAATCTACATGTATGATTCAATAGAAGCAGCTATACAAGTACAATGTTTTTATTTTTTGCTCGAACACTAGTGACATCACCAGACTAAATACTTACTTATATATGTGATATACGAGCAGAGCTTACTGTCTCTAAATACTAAATAGTATCAAATTATTTCCATGTGATTCCATTAGGTGAAAATTAGTTAAGGACCATGTGAATGCTCATTAAAGCAGTCGGCCAAATGTATATTTTGACTTGAATGACATGTACTCTATATTAAGCTCATCATTTGAAAACAATCGAAATTATTAATTTGTTAGTACTTTTTGGAGCAAAATGTGCCCAGTAAAGCTTGACAAAATGGATCAACAAAAAGCTCAATATAAAAACAATCATCCAGCAGAAAAAAGATCATGGCGTAGGCACCACAACCATTAAGAATGTTGCAGAGGTTTTCTTGCCAGGTCAGGTCCTTACTCCTCTCATTTATATTATAGCATTACTTGCTTTAAAAAGAGCAAAATCTAAAGATATTTCAAACCACACTATGGGGGAAATATCTCACCCTCCTTTTAGCGCCATATTTAAGGGTCAATTATGCAACACTTATTATTGCCACACCATAATTGCTATTGTTTAATTTCTATGTTAAGGGCCAAGAGTTGGACAATCGTATGCTAGGTGGTTAAACATTTGTTGACTGATTTCATAATCAACCAATGAAGGAAACATTTTTCAAAAAAAGAAAGCAAAAGAGATGATAGATTTTTATATATGGTTAAGTGGATGTATTTTACCATGTAAACTAAATTAGTAGGCTATTCCTATAAAAAGGACTTGGCAACCAATGTGCATGTCATTCAGGCTGGAATACTAGAATTTATTCCCTTATTTGTGAGCATTGATGTACTTCCATGAATTATATGCAGCCATATCATGGCCTTCTCTTATCATTTCATAAAGTTGCTATCCTTGTAAGTATACGTTATGCTATATAATTGATGAAGGTAAAATAAGACATAAGTTTCTCATAAATGGCCTATATGTCGTTTACTAGTAGCCACCTCAACTTGAGGTGTCAATATATACCTATTTATTATCAGCAGATTTTCTTTTGAAAGAAATTTAAAAACATTTAATTGATTATGGAATTTCATATCTTGAAAATATCACACCTAAGATGATGGTATTTTCCAAATTTATTTCTCCAAAATTGAATTGCTATCACCCTGCACTATGAAATAATTTATCCAGCTAATTATTTCTTTCATTCTACTCATTTATTTTGAAGAGTAGCAGTGCCTTTTTGGGACCACTCTATAAATTTATATATAATGTCCTATCATGAACATACTGCCTCATCTCTATCCATGCATATTTATAGGCATTGGTCTATAAGTTTCTAAATTTTGTTCTAATAAATTAGACATAAAATTTTATGAAGGTTTCATTTGGGACTAAGATTAAGCCCAAAGGAACAAAAATAAAGGTACAAACCATGACAGTCCATTCTTTTAGTCATCATCCAATAACGAGAATTGAACTTTCATGTTTGAACGGGGGCATGTGGTCAAGTCGCCTACAAAAGAATGAAGAAAAAAAGATCTAAGCTTCAAACTCGAAATAGAATGTTAAGCTTAACAAAAGAGATTTTAAAACTTGTCGAGAAGACTTACACAATAGTATCGTGATTTAAGGTCTCTTGTCAAGGTAACTCATTTCTTTCTTTCTTTTTAATTAGCCATGCCAAATATTATCTTATTAGAATTAAGTGCATATCAAGATTGCATGATTATTACAAGTATGCATATATGGAACATGTTGAAAATATTGCAATAAAATTGTTACAATTATCAAAACCAATATGGCTATATTATTAGTAGCATATGTTTTATCGTCATGAATCTGAGAAGTTCTATTAAGTCTCCTAGACTTAAAATGCTAGATGATTGTGTTAACAGTATAGACATGAGTTTAAGTCTTAATAAATTTCCACTATCTCCGCTAACTCACCAAAATCTTTTTGAATTGCTTTAAAAATTATATACAGTGCAAGCACCTAACAAAGATCAGTTTAAAAAAGCATATAGTCAAATAGCTTCAATTTTTATATATCATAGAATACTTCTCTATGATTCATATAGAATACACTTCATCAAAAGATATCTATTATAGTACAATATGCAATTTACCTATTTGGATATTATTATTTATAACAAAATGTAGCAAGTATTATTGAGGCCAGTTATAAGATTCCCAAACTCAAGGGATGCAATCACATGATGAAGGCCAGTGATAAGGTTCCCTAATCTAAGGAATGTAAATCACATGATGAGGCCAGTGATAAAATTCCTTAAATGGATGTAAATTACTAATGAAACCAAGTGATAAAATTCCTTAAATGGATGTAAATCACTAACAAAGCCAAGTGATAAAATTTGTTAAATGGATGTAAATCACTGACGAAGCCAAGTGATAAAATTTCTTAAATGGATGTAAATCATTGATGAAGCCAAGTGATAAAACTCCTTAAATGGATGTACATCACTTAAAAATAGCTAGGTAATAAAATTCCTTAAATAGATGTAAATCACCTGAAAGACAAGCTAAGTGGTATGACCCCTAAAAGGATATGTATCACTTCGACAAAGCTAAGAGAGGTAAACCATATGGCAAAGGTCAAACAAAAACCAAAAAGTTCGCGTAGCAATTAATGGAAGGCGATCATCATAGCCTGAGCAACTTCGTCATCCTCCATTTCTTTATGGACTCAAAGTCCAGGTTCTCCAAATCAACCCCGAACCATGCTTCACCGAGTACCGCCTCAGTAGTTCAAAGCCTTGGTAGTACCAGCTAAACAAAACAATATTGTATTCTTCAGTGAGCTGGAACACTTAGATGGCCTTGGCAGTCATAGTCTTGATCTTCTGATTGGCCGACTAGAGTTACTCATCCTTTTGCACCGTCAACAACTTCTTGGTTAGAGCTTTAACTTTCTCCTTCCACAAAATGCAATCACTCAGCGAACAACAACGGAAAACATCAAGTCTTCCCTAAAGCCTCATCGTCAAAACAACAAATGGCATGGCCAAGGTAATATAAACACTTTAGCATTAAAATTTAATTAAATTGATAGAATAAAATTGTGCACTCAATGGATGATAAAAATACTTCACACAAGAATATAAATCTTGGAAGAATAATATCATCCAAACATCAAAATTCTTCAAGCTACAAAAGATTGATGAAGGGATCCAAAGAGGATGCTAAAACCTCACACATGTCGTCCAAAGAAATTAGCTCACTTTCAAGCTATGATCCCTCAAATGTCCAAAAAGACCTTCAAAAGGTAGATACTAAAAGGTCGTCATAGAAATACTAACATTCTTGAAGAAGAAAGTAGTTGAAGATAAAAAAAAAGCTTGAATCTAAACAAGTCAAGAACATTCCCTAAGCCTGACCAGCATCAAGCAAAATCAGACTTAGGAATGGAGGGCAACTGATGAGTCTAGAAAAATCATTAAGGTCTTTCATTATTATGGACAACCTTGCATCATTAGTAGGCCATCAAAGATAACTGCTCAACACATTCAATAACGACCATCAAAGGTCTTAAACTCTCATCAAGACAAAGAACATTACAATCGAGGTAATAATCACCCTAATTTATGTATAACAGCTACCTAAGTCACCTATAAAAGGGACAATCTGTCTCACTAGCTAAGGTACATCAAAAACTACTACAAAACACTATCTATATACAAAAGATATGGGTTGATACTAACTTAAGCATCGAAGGCTCCCTCACTAGGCACAATCCGATGGTCTCTTCAATCAATCTCTCCTTTATTTTGCAAGTCCTACAAGATTGTCTAATGCTCCGGATTGGACAAGCGACCTAACTGACAATTTTGACATCATCACTTACATATACTTTTTTTTTTTCAAAAAAACCTTTACATATTTTTTTAACATGAATCTTTTCATATACCTTAATAAGTAAACTCTATACATTTCATTTCCTTAGGTGTATTAAAAAAGACATCTATTCCATAATAATAGTGGCTAATTAGTTTTTTCATGATCTCATTTATAACATTTTTTACTATTATCAAATTTTAATGGTTTGTGATTTTCATAATAGAGACATTAAATGAGAGTTAAAATCATAGAACCTTTCATTAGATTTTTAAAAGATGTGATGTGTGAAGAATATAAGCATTTAAGGAACTTTTTTTTATATTTTATTATTTATAAATATTGTTAAATGAAATGTCAAAATAAGGATTTTGAAAATTTTCATCTTTATTTCTTATATATTTCTATTATTACCGAGGAATGTCTTCCTTTTAGTTTTGATAATAAATATGGTTTTCTAGATTAGAGTTTGATTTGTTTTAAGTTTAAATTTTGTATGATTGTATTTAATTGTTGATTATATGAATTAATTAAGTGAATTTAAGGATTTATTTAATTTCATTGTAAAGTTCTTAATGAAATTCTTAAGGTCTTCTTTAATTAAATTTTTACTCCTTTAGCTGTTAGCCTCTTTGTTTTCCAATTAACAGTTACTAATTAATTTATTTAATTGACGTTTGATTTCTTTTACTAATCTCTTTCTCTCTCTCCCCATTAACATCCGATTGTTTTCCCAAATTTGATGATAATCCTAATGTACTAAATATGCATTGTAATGTTTATTTATTTATTTTTATTTCATTTTGCTATTATGAAGTTAGTATATCCATAACTATTAGTTTATTTTATGATATGTTTGGTTTGATATTATTATTATTATTATTATTATTATTATTATTATTATTTTGTATTCTCTTTATCTATTGATGCATTGTACGTTTTATGGGAATACTTTATAAGAAAAATTTTTTTTTTTTTTTTAATTGAGTGTTTCTAAATTAGTATTTATTTTGTATTTCATTTTTCCATTGATGCATTGTAACATTTCATGGGAAGACTTCATAAGAACAATTTTTATTTATTGAATTTAAACAAAATATTATATGTTTAATTTTTTTTTTAAATGAGACAAATTATAAATAATTTAATGATATGGAGGATGTTGCTAAATTTAAATGTTGAATAAAATTAGATGAGAAGAAAAATATTAAAAATGAAATGTATAGCAATAAACACCAAATTATTTTATTTATGCTATGTAATAAAATAAAATAATATTTGTATATACTATATTTATAATGCAATAATATAACATTTAACAACCAATGAAATAAAAAAGATAACAACATGAAACACAAAACTAAATCGTATCAACCCAAAGGATGTATGAATTATGATGTGTTTCAATTCTTTGTTATCATGGTTCATAGAGATGTGATCCATTTTCAGCCGAGCTATTTTCAATTGGTTCTACATCCCGGCCAGTTCTTATACTTTGCAACTCCACTATTTCAGCAAATTCATCCCAATCTAGCCAAGAAACAAATAACTTCTTCTCTAATGTATAAGATACATGCCAAAATGTATCTTTCATGAAGTCTCCCCTTGCCTTTTCACTAAAAGGTCAAGCTAGATTACCAGTCAATTCCAATTTTAGCAAACTGACTGACTTCTAGCAGTCTAAAATTGATTTCTGTAATGCATTTGGTGGAGCTTTCGGTACTGCATTAGTATGTTTTGATCAACCTTTTACACTAAAATAAAAAATGTATTTACCAAAAACTGAAGGAAAAAAATAGAGAAAGAGAGAGAGAGAGGGGTTTTGTGTGTGGAAAAATAGAAAATTATGCATGGAATAAGAGAGGGAATGACAATTTTATAGTATGAGGATAAAAATAAGAAGAGTCAAATATAAAGGAAGATAAAAAGATAGAATAATAGTAATATTGAGAGTAGTGGGGATATGAAAAGTTAAAATGGAATGAGAAAGGTTGAAGAAAGTTAAGGTAGAGGGATATGAAAAATTAAAATGGAATTGAAAATTTAATAATAAATAAGAATAGTTAAAAACTAGTCGCTAACCCATGCTATGCACGGGAACCTACCTATTTGTGAGGTAGACTAAAATAATTTTATAAAGCCTTAAATTGATTAAGAAACTACACCATTACATGATTTATTCTTCTATGACTTCAATTTGTGTTACAATTTGATGAAGAAACCATTACTTGAATGTGCAATGGCTTATAAAAAATTTGTCAACAAAATATATATGACTAAAAAAATAGAAAAATATAAGAAAAAGATTGGGTTACATTCAAAAGAATAATCCATGGCTATAGGTTTGCACCCTATCGTAAAATATCACATTAGTGAAGTCGAGAGATAATAATAATAATAATAATAACATCAATGTTTGAGTTTGAGTTTAAGTTAGACTTGTTAGAGAGATAGAGTTTTACTCCTTGTTAAGTTTGGATTAAACAAAAATAATTTTGTTTAAAAAAATGATGAGTTTGAGTTTAAGTTGGACTTGTTGGACTTGTTAATTTTATTTAATAACTCTTAGGATACTCGGAATATCCTATGACAAAATCGAAAATTTAATGAAAAATATGGTATAAATAAACTAAAACAAATCCTCCAACAATTATAAAACCATAACCCAAATATAGAATATTAAATCTCTCATAATCTGAAAGAAAACAAAAAATAAAGTAAATAACAAAAGGGTATGATGAAACTAACTTGAGAACTGGTTATCTTTGTTTTACTTTTTAATTCTTAGCACCAAACATATTGCCAATCTAATTTTAAGAATGAAATACAACTTTAAAAAAACTATAAAATCGAGCATTGTAAACAATCAAATCAACAGTTAAAAATATTTTAAGAAATAAATCTCTATCAAAACGTAAAAGTAAATAACATTATACTTTCAAATTTCACAATTTTAACAAAGTGACAAATCCTTCATACATTTTCAAACAAAACCACTTAGGAGAACAAATGTAGTCAAATGTATTCAGTAAACTGTATCAATAGGATCAAGTTTCCAAATCTAAGTAACAGATGATAGAACCATTCAGGTTTATTAAAAAATAAAAAATTATTAATATATATGAAAATTATAGCTTCTTCTAAACTATTTATTCATAACCAATTCAGATGTGAGTATAACGGTTAGTATTACCTAGATATAGTCTTCTCGTTCTTCTTCTAGCCATCCTTCAGAACCTTATCTTGGATTTGGTGTGGCGCCAACAAATTTGAGTCACTAATCTCTTTTAAATTAGAACAGATTTCGGTTCCCATGTCCAATACAGCGAACTTGGAATAAGTTTTTTGCTTCCTAGATCTTCTAGTAACTTTTGTTGGACACGCTTTTGATTCTCTCATCTACTCTTTGCTATCTAGGCATATTGAAAAATTAATAACAGATAATAGGAAAAAATACTCAATATCAAAGCATCATAAATAAGGGGGTGGGAAATAATTGCATCAAGCATTTAAAAAAGAAAAAAAAAATCTATAGGGCTAAATCCACATTTGCATGTGTGTTTAACCATTGTCATTCCACAGTTGCCACGTTGCAATGAAATTTTCAATGTTAGACATGAAATCAATGTCCATGGAAATTTGGAAGCCCTACCAAAAAGGTAAGCATAAATAAAGAAACCAAGATTTTGAATAAGAAATTTAACAAAAACCAAGTGATCAAAGATACCCATTGACAAAAAAAAAAAAGATTTAATAATAATAATCACATATCAGAATTTGGATTTCCAAAAGACACGAATTCAAAATAACCATTTTCAAAAATACTCTCTGCTCCCTACGCTAATAGGAAATACCTATTAACTTACTATTACATTAAGCGGAATAACGTGTTTTTTCTTTAACTGTACATGAGGTATAAGTTTAAGTGGGTATTTATCCTACGTGGTATAACATGAAACATTTTAATAAACCATCAGCTTAACTATTAGTATTATAATAGGGGGGGCATTATTGAATCAATTTGGTTCCTACCCTTTATATCTACAACTTTGTATCTTTCACTTTTTAAAATTTTGAAAAATGCAGCAAAAACACGCATGTGCAGAATTTGGTGAGAAGCAAAAAAGAAAAAGCTTGTAATGTCGAATGCTCTAAAATGTAAATTCAATGTTCAGCAAGCATTTGATTGTAATTTAAGCGGTTTATTTTTTTTATTTATAGTGAGTGGCTTTCAAACGGTGTTGTAGCAGTAAAAGTTAAAATTTTAAGATTATTGAAACGATGTATTGTGTGGGTTTTTTAACTTAAAGTTGTAAATAATCTGCATATCAATAATCATGAACATATATAAAACTGATTTAGGAGTAAGAATTGTTTTAAGAAAATAACTCACTCAGAAAAGATGGATTGTGGATAGGAATCTCGAAGCTAATGAAACAATCTATGCTTGATCTGCAAAAAAAAAAAAAAAAAAAAGAGAGAGAAAATTAGAGGAGCAGTGAAGCGTGACTGGAGATATAGATGAGAGAAGCAGATGATAGATGGGTGAGGAAATACCATTTGATGTGAATGTCATAGGCAACAGAGAAGATTATCATTTTTATATATGTGTGAAAAAAAATGTAAACTTTCTTTAATTGCTAAGATTAGCATTCCTTTTTTTTTTTTTTGAGGGGGGGGGGGGGATAGATTAGCATTCCTAAGATAAGTATTTGAATTAAAAAAAAAAAAAAAAAAAAAGGTCCCATCAAATACCAAGCATAAAATTTAAAATAAGAACAACAGTAAAAGTCTTAATATTGTTCACATTTATTTATTTTCTAGTACAATTCCAGCAACAAATGAAGCATCAAATTAATAACCTTTCACACATTTTTTACTGTTTAGTTTCTAACAAAACCAAAAACTCAAACTTTGCTCATTCAATCAGTCCCCAATTGAACCAAAAACAAATTCCAATTTCCCTCATCATTCCCCCACTTAATCCTCCATTTTCTCAACAACCAATCAAAAACCTCATTGTTTCTAATTACGCAAACTGAATAATCCCTTGAGTTATACTCTTTAAAGAAAAATAACAAATAAAAAAGCATATATAATCACAGCTTTCTTGGGAAAGAAACAGAGATGGAAAGCAAGAGAGAAAAAGTGAGTTAGGGCAAGAAGGAAAGAACCAAACAAACAATATCAAAATCTGAAATCTACAAATCATAACAGAAAATCCCAAAACATCTAAGCAAATATCGAAATCTATACCTATCCAACCAAAATACCCAAAAACTAAGTCATATTAAATACCCAGATATAATAAAAGGGAAAAAAAATAACCAGTGGCAGTTTTGACAATCTGATGATGGCAGGTAAATGGCATGAATGGAGTTAATGGCACTTAGATTTCTCTTCCTCAATCTTAATTCCTATGTGTGCCTGCGGTTTCAGTGTTCTGAGTCTGGCAAGGGAATGGATGGCGGCGGAAAATCTGACAGTAATCATGTTTTGCCTCTTTCTCTTCTTTGTTTCTCTCTCCGTGTCCCAGGCCTCATCACCTCCCTCTATTTCCATCTCTGTGTGTGTCGTATTTCTATCTCTCTTTCTCTGCTTCTTTCCCCGTTTCCTCGTCGCCTCTCTCTCTCTTTCATCGCCTCTCTATTTCGATCTGTGTGTATATGGAGGTGCAGTGAAGAATCGCAAGTTTGAGTTTGAATTTTGATCAGGAAATATGATTTGGGTTTTAGGGTCTACGTTTTTTTTGTTTTTTTGTTTTGTGGATAAGCAGCGTGAAAGGGTGTCTTTTATTACGTTTTTTTGTTTTTTTTTTTAATATTGTGCTGACGTGGAAATTTGTGGGAGCTTCAAAAGTTTCGGTTTTATATATATACTAGTGTTTAACCCGCGCAATGCACGAGATCATTTGAAATCTCATAAGTAGCAGAGAAATTTGGCTAATAAAATCATTTTTTAAAGAAAAAAATTGTTGCAAAGTGTGTAAGATACGTTAGTTATCAATTTGTTTGTTTAATTAATCCAACCAAAACACTCAAAACTAACTCATATTTCTTAGTTCATATACAAATCTGTTAGGTTTTGAGTTTGTAATGTTGGCAAACCATGACAAAACATGACAAAAACTAAGTCTCATTAGTTTAGAATGGTCTACATTGAAGCCCAAGACAAAAAACTCAAGTTCAGAGAAAAAACAAATAAGTTACCCGCTGGTTGGTTCGATTGATGCTAGGGATTTTCGATTGATCGAAAATCGCATATCAGCAAAATCTGCAAAACGTAAAAAGGCCATAACTTATTCGTTTGAAGCCCAAATCGCGAGCCGTTTTTTCCAGTATTTAAAGGACATTACAAGCTAATCCTAGGTGGGGTTTTGAGAGTTTTTTAGAGAGAATAGAGAGCATCTTGTGCCACTTTTGTAGATCTAGGTATTGGTACCCAAAAGCTCTCTTATGTCTTCTACCGGTGCTATTACTTGTTGAATCTCAAGATCCGGTATTGTAGAAGTTGCTGCCTTCTCTTGTCATCAAAGGTGTTGATGATCTAAACCTTCAAGGGTGGTCTTGGAGTTACAAACAGGAGAGTTTGTGTTGCTAAACCTTTGAGTGGGATCTCAAAGTCACAAACGGGGGTGTTTGTATTTTGCAAAGGCCAAAGAAAGAAGGAGTCCGTGGATTCGGAGCTTGCACGTACGTGGTCGTGTCAGTAAGTTCTACCGGTTGGTAGCAATAAGAAGTCAAGCGTGGGAGCTTGTAAGTCTTATTGTATGAACTTCGATTCTTTCTAGTGGATTTGCTTTTTACCTTGAGGATAGCTAGGTTAAATCCTCCCCAGGTTTTTACCGGTTTGGTTTCCTGGGTGATCATATCTTGTGTTATTTATTTTCCGCTGCTATGCATGATATGATTGTTTGATTGTGATAACCTAGACTTGGAATTTGGACTAAGTAACAACTTGGCTAATTAATTAGGTTAATCCAATTGTGTTTTAAGGGGTCTAAAAACTATCAAGTGGTATCAGAGCGGGTTGCTCTTTTGTTTTAGATCTTTTGATCTAAGAGCTAATCCTTGACCCCTGTTGTCATGAATAATTTGAAGTGTCTTTCTGATCATGTTTCTGCTCATGCTTCTGTTGATTTTATTGATGCTTGTGAAACTCTTCGTAAGGAATTATTGAAATCTATGAAAATTGCTAAGAAATTAAAGGAAGAGTTAAAATTGGCTAATCTTGAAAAAGAGGAATTGGTTGTTAGATTAGATGAATCTAATAAAAAGAATGAATTTTTGAGAAATCAAATTTCCTCTCAAGATGAGAAGATGAAAAGTTTGGAACAAGAGTTAGTTGAATCTAAAGTTAAAATTGAAAATTTGACTAGTACCAAGCCTGTTGTTGATAACAGAAGTATTTCTGTTTCTCTTAAGCCTAAAACTGAGAAAGTTTATATCCCTCCTTTTAAGAGGAATAATAAAGAAAAGGTTTATTTTGCTAGGTTAGACAAAGGTAAAAGTTCTGATGTTGACGCTGAAGTTTCTAAACCTAAGTCTAAACCTATTGTTAGAGAGCATAGTAAATCTGTTTTTGTGCCTACTTGTCATCTTTGTGGTGTAGTTGGTCATATTAGACCAAATTGTTCCTTGTTGAGGCAAAAACCAAAATTTGAGACTAGACTTGTTGTTAGGAATACTGATGTTCCTAAATTTATTCCTGTTTGTCACTTTTGTGGTGTCTCCGGTCACATTCGTCCTAATTGTTATAAATTGAAATTTAAGCATTCAGTGTTTCAATCTAGGATATGTGATGATATTTCTCCTGCCATAAGTCCATATAAATTGTTTCATATTCTTTTGAAAAATTTGAGCTTGTTGGCTTGTGAAAGGAATTTGCAGGATTTCAGTTTTTCTCAGAAGATTGGTGTAATCCCTCAAATACACTCTGCTTCACATGGATTTTCATCTACAAAGCCAAAGACTTGTACTATATGGGTGAGAAAAAATTCTCTAAGGTGAGTGTTGCTGACTTGTCCCTGATTTAATTCTTTCAATTGTTTGTGGACATGTTTTGTTTTTGTTGTTTTGTTTTTTAGTTTTTCTTATAAAAAAAAAAATCCAAAAACATTGAAAAAATTTCAAAAAAACAAAAATATTTTATTTTGTGTCTAGTTTTATTTTTCTTGAGGATTACATGAGTTATGATATCTCTCTCTTGATTTAGAACATGCTTGACATTGTGGAGAAACTTGAATAGTATGTGTTAAATAAGTGCTAAGCTATTTCTGATTTTGTGTGAGTATATACTAGTTTGTACATGTACTCATGGGTTAATTAAGAAATTGATATTTCTTGTTTGTGTACCCTCTATAGCTTAGTTAAGTACTGTCATGCATTGCATTTGCATTATTCATTTAGCATAATGTGTGCTTTTTGTTTTTGGTCATAAATTTTTTAAAACCAAAAAGATTTTTGTGTTTTATATTTCACATCTTAGATTTATAATCAAGGATTGGCCATACTATATTTACATAACATGTTTATGTACCTTGTTTAGCTTGGATGAGCTTTTATTGTACTTTTCTAGTTTGAGCTTTGTAGTGCATGTTGTGTGGGAAAGATGTTTATGGTTTTGATCACTTTGTCTTGATCTTGAAGTCACATGTCTTTGACTGTCGAACTTGAACCTTTAGAGAAAGGCATAAATAACCATCTCACCACTGTTCACTAGCCAATCATGAACACCTTAGTGCATATCATAAGATTTTGTGCTCGAGAAAGTGTAGCACATGCACAAAAAGAACATAAGGTGAAGCCTCGGGTTAAATTGCTTAATTCTTAAACTCAAAATTGATGTGTACTATTAGGCTTAATGCCAAACTCACATAACTTAAAATTGGTATGTATATTATGAGGCATAAATACAAGAAACTTACATGATTGCAAGCTTATGATCTAGGAGATGTGGGAGTTATATGATGTAACTCTTTAGGTGATAGTCTCTTTTAAATTCTATGTGATGAATTTTGCAGACTTTGTGATTGATTTCTGTTTATATATCACCTCACATGTATCTCAAGTTTTTGCTAGTTGCACACACTACACAAGTTACTCTTTGCTAAACTTGGTACATTATATTGTGTGTGATCTTGTTGTGGCCATCTAAGATTAAAGTTCCTTGATTTTGATGCAAAATGTGCTTAATGTTAGTGTTTTTGAGGACAATTGGTTGAAAAACTTGGTTTGTGTCTTTTTATTTATCCCCACCCCCTTTGTTTTTCCCCAAAACTGTTTTTCCCAAAACTTATTTTGTTTTTCCTATTTTTATAGGGGGAGAAATTTTTTTAACCTTTGTGGTTCTTAGGGGGAATTGTTGCTCTTCCTAGGGGGAGTTGTCTCTATTTTCTCTTACTCTGTTGCGTATATTTTCTGTCTATCTTCTGATTAGATAGTCTTTGTCAATACGTGACAAAAAGGGGGAGACATAAATGACCTATTTGTTTTGTTTAGGGGGAGAATATAAAAAAAATTTTGCTGTATCTAACTTAGGGGGAGAGTTAATTTATTTTTTTTATATTCTGTTTCATGTTATTGTTTATATGTCTTTCTTTCCACACATATAGTGATGTGTTTGTTGAGTGTTTCAGGAAAGACAAGTACATTCTGATCAAGACCTTCTACCTCTTCTTGCAACTTCTAGGTTAGGAGTCTTAGATTGGGATTTGTGATATATTTGGGCATTTTATTGTATATGGGCATTATGTTGTATGTGTGTTTTGTCACGGATTGCCAAAGGGGAAGATTGTTAGGTTTTGAGTTTGTAATGTTGGCAAACCATGACAAAACATGACAAAAACTAAGTCTCAATAGTTTAGAATGGTCTACACTGAAGCCCAAGACAAAAAACTCAAGTTCAGAAAAAAAACAAATAAGTTACCCGCTGGTTGGTTCGATTGATGCTAGGGATTTTTGATTGATCGAAAATTGCATATCAGCAAAATCTGCAAAACGTAAAAAGGCCATAACTTATTCGTTTGAAGCCCAAATCGTGAGCCGTTTTTTCCAATATTTAAAGGACATTATAAGCTAACCCTAGGTGGGGTTTTGAGAATTTTTTAGAGAGATTAGAGAGCATCTTGTGCCTCTTTTGTAGATCTAGGTTTTGGTGCCCAAAAGCTCTCTTATGTCTTCTACCGGTGCTATTACTTGTTGAATCTCAAGATCCGGTATTGTAGAAGTTTCTGCCTTCTCTTGTCATCAAAGGTGTTGATGATCTAAACCTTCAAGGGTGGTCTTGGAGTTACAAACAGGAGAGTTTGTGTTGCTAAACCTTTGAGTGGGATCTCAAAGTCACAAACGGGGGTGTTTGTGTTTTGCAAAGGCCAAAGAAAGAAGGAGTCCGTGGATTCGGAGCTTGCACGTGATCGTGTCAGTAAGTTCTACCGGTTGGTAGCAATAAGAAGTCGAGCGTGGGAGCTTGTAAGTCTTATTGTATGAACTTCGATTCTTTCTAGTGGATTTGCTTTTTACCTTGAGGATAGCTAGGTTAAATCCTCCCCAGGTTTTTACCGGTTTGGTTTCCTGGGTGATCATATTTTGTGTTATTTATTTTTCGCTGCTATGCATGATATGATTGTTTGATTGTGATAACCTAGACTTGGAATTTGGACTAAGTAACAACTTGGCTAATTAACTAGGTTAATCCAATTGTGTTTTAAGGGGTCTAAAAACTATCAAAATCAAAGGAAAAAAAAAAAGAAAAAGAAAATAAGTAAAGCTAACAACAACAACAATTGCATATTTAAAAACATTGCCAATAAACTGAACCAAATAGCCTGAGCAGTACAAAAAATAAAAGATACCAAGTCTAATAGAACAATTTTGGAATAAACATCAAGAAGGAAAATTTAAAAAAATAATAGTAAGCATTCCAGTAAATCAAAACAATAAATCAGAAGAAAAACAATAGTACAATAAAATACTAAGAAGAAAAATACAAAGGCAAGAATAGAAGTGAGTGTGCTAAATATGTTTAAAATCATGAAATTTGGTGTAAAGATAGAATTAATTCAGATGTATTCTTTGAAACTTGAAATCTGAATTAAAATTTGAAAATCAAATTTTAATGCTAAGATAAGAAGCTAGTATGGGGTAATTCTTATGGATTACGTCATAAACAACCATCCAAACCCACAGAATGTTCATCCAACAGGTACAAACTATCAGTCAAGATAGAGCACGATAGAATTACAATGACAATACCAACTTCAATGAAATACTTCAATTTAAATTACTTTATCAAAACTGAAACAAAATTGTATCATAATTATATGATTTTGAAATTATGTAGACACAAATAAAACTGAAGCACCACTTCAAAAACCGAAAAAAGCTTTTTAATTCCTCAAAGCTTTTCTAATCAATCTAATGAATCACAAAAGTCAAGCAAAAAACAGAAGTTAGCATCTTGCTATATTTTAATATTTTTCATCACACTTATAATAGTAATTGAAAGCCTATAAATGCATACTTTTGGATGAGCACATCAACCAAAAAGGCTTTGCTTTTACACCAACAACAAAGAAAATGCCTTTATTACAAAAGAAGTGTAAGACTATTTTTTTGCAAAACACTAATTACAAATGCAGATATCAATTATACAAAAAGGTTTTAAAAAATAAAATTTATAACAATTTTTTTTTCAAAAGTATACTATAATTAGAATCCCTAAATATAATAATATATTTAAAAAACAGTTGAAGAAACAGATTAAAGAACCAAACAGATATGAACAATGCAACTGCAGGAAAATTGTACCTTCACATAAACCATGCATGTTACTTAAAGAATTAGTCTCATAAATATGGTCATTAACAAACTCTTCAAAGTAAACAAAAAATAACCTTGAGCAAATATTCAAAATTCCACACTCACTCTCACCCCCCCCCCCCTTACAAATAACAGAGCAGGTAATGGAGAAAACAAAAAACCCAAAAATTATAAATTAATTATTAAGTTTAAAAGATAACCAACCATTAAAAGTTAGGTAGGTTTCAAAATTTTAGAAACTGTATTACAAAAAGTTACTATTGTGAAACCTACAGTTGGTACACTCCTCCATGGATCTCAATTTAAAAATACATTTGAGCAGTTTATTGAGTTGCAAAGCTAAATTTTCAATAAAATCTCAAAAACTAACACCAAATGGTGGGTGCATGCACATATGATAAATTTTGTGAATTATAAAAATCAACAACTACTATACATGAAACACTTTATGCTAAGGACCACAAACTAAATATTCAAAACTGGCTTGAAATTGTAATTAGTAGTTATACAACCCTCAAAGATTACAAAGTAAAATATCTCAAAAATCAACCAACACAAACACAAATAAGTAAACAAAAAATAAAAGCAATTCCTACTTTCTAATAAATCAAAAAATGAAAATAAATATCAATAGAGGCATATTTCAATAGAGAAATAAAAATAAAATTAAATATCAAAAAAGGAAAACAACAAAGGCGATTGTATATTCCAAGCATTTAGTTTTTAAAAAACAAATACAATTTAAACAAAAATCTACCAAACTAAAACTAAATTTAATCAATACTACAATCGAACAAAACAAGATTCAAGAAATTGTAAAAATAAATGAGAAATTAGGGAAAAAGGAGGAAAAAATGTCTACCTTCAACTATACCCATTTTTTCCTGGAAACCCTAGAAACAGCAAATGAATAGAAAACAAAAAAGAGGGAAAAATGTCTACCTTCTTAATTGTTTGTTGTTGAAGAGCAAAGATGGGATAGTTTCTAAATCGTCTGTTGCAGAGAACGAACAGAGGTTTCCATCGTTGCAGAGGTTTTCACTGTTGCAGAGGTTTTATATTTCGTCTGTTTATACTACAATCGAACAAAACAGGATTCAAGAAATTGAAAAAAAAAAATGAGAAATTAGGGGAAAATGGGGAAAAAATGCCTACCTTTGACTATACCCTTTTTTTCCCTGGAAACCCTAGAAACGGCAATTGAATAGGAAAACAAAAAATGGGGAAAATGTCTACCTTCTGAATCATTTGTTGTTGAAGAGCAAAGACGGGATGGCTTCTAAATTGTCTGTTGCAGAGAACGAACAGAGATTTCCACCGTCGCAGAGGTTTTCACTGTTACAGAGGTTTTATTTTTCGTCTGTTTGATAAGTTGGAACACGTAAGTCCAGTCTGTGTGTTTAAAGGTGCAGCGAAGTATCGCTAGTCTGAGTGAGTCTAAATTTTGATCAGGAAATACGATTTGGGTTTTAGGGTTTTTGATTTTTTGTTTTTTCTTTTGTTATGTGGAAAGCGGTTGGTGTTTTTATAAGGGCTTGCATTTCTTTTTCTTTTCTTTTCTTTTTGGATAAGCGTGTTATTGTCTGAAAAGGAATCTTTCCAAACGCACCGTGCGGTTTTTCAAGTTTAAACTCTATACGTGTCAGTTTTTTAGATAGGCATTTTTCCTAATGTGTCAGCACCTCTTTAAAGGCTTCTGCTATTATATATAGTATTAGATTAGATAATTATTATTATAATCTAGTTTTTAGCTTTTTAAAAATAAACTAGTTTTTAACTTTTTATAACATATTTAACATAAAACATAATATTATGCAAATAAGCTATCAAAATTAAACAATTCACAAAAGAAGAATCACTCTATATACTCACCTAAGATCCATCCCTATGTGAGGTATTGTTGTGTATTCTCATTACACCAAATACCAGTTTGTCCCATGGTATATTTCACAGGGTATATATCCCAAGAGCTTACCACGGTATGCATGGTCTCAATTGATGTGACATGAGTAAGAAAGACTTACATAGTTTCATAAAATGTAGTTAACAAAAGTTGAAGAACATTAACATTGTTTTGCCCAATGTCTAATATGTTGATATACTAATATTTATGTAGCTAGGCTTAAAGCCTTGTAATACAATTGACACATTTTAATGCTTTCAATGAAGATATTTAAAATTCAAATTCCCCCCCCCCCCCAAAAGGCCCCCAACTATCCTTGGAGAGAGAGAGAGAGCATTTACAATGGGTTCTTTAAAATGACAACAGCCCTATATGAAAAAAAAAACCCACATTTGCTTCCCTACACATTATCCAAAACACCATTTTGTTATATAGTGCTCTTGTTCATTTGCTGAGAGAAAATAAGAAAAATAAAGAAAGGAGGATGGAAATAATAATAATAAATATTTAAATAAATTGAATAGAGAATCATGTGTATATTTTGAAAAGTAATTAGTTAAAATAGGAAAAAACACTATTTTTCTCCACACACACAAAATGCTACTTTAGCACACCAAAAAGTCACTTAATCTATTTTAGCATAACATTTAATAATACACCCTATATCCCAACTTCTATTTTATCTTTATGACAGATTAAAATATATTAAAAAAAATACCCGCTGGTATTAAAAAAATACAAAACCTAGCCACCACCCACAACCCACCAGTACTACAAAATGCAAACCATTACCACCAGTTGCCACCAAAATCAACCAAACATCACACAAAGTTAACCCAATCACCACTGACTAATATAAAAACAACCCAGAATCAACCAATCAACACCAGTCCAAAACCACCAAAAACCCAAAATTAAATCAACCCAAAATCACCAAAATCGACTCAAAATCCAAAGAGTGAGGTTAGTAGAATTGGCAGCATGGCGAGAGGTAGAGAGTGAGAGAGGGATGGTTGAGAAACAGATAGAGGCAAAGAAAATAGACAGATAGGTTAAAAGAAAAGAAAAAAAAAAGATTCTAGAGGAGAAGTGGAGAATTGATGAAGAGAGCAGAGAGAGAAAATATAATTAAAAAACTAAGTATAAAAAATAGCATGGTGCTACAATACCCTTCTACTAGGGTACTTTAGCACCATGCTATTTTTTTAGGCATATTACACATATAATGTAGGTGGTCTTCTGGTGTTTGATCATTGGTATGCTAAATACTAAATATTTAGCATTTAGCACATCTAATGCTAGTGCTTTTATAACTCAATTTAAAAAGAAGAAAGGGAGAGTGTTATAAATTGAATGCTGGAAGCCACCTGAAAATCGAAGTAGGCACATCACACACACCGTCCACCTAGATGAGCCGCTAGTACCAAGAAAGCTTAACAAGAAAAAGATCAAGATGAAAAACACTAAGATGAGCATTGAGAAAAAATTTGGAATTTTTTTTTTCCAAGGATTAAGATGGAGAGATAGAGAGAATGATTTTTTGTGTGGGGGGGGGGTGTTTGTTCTTAGAGATAAATAGTCTCTCTTTTCGCAAATTTCAAGAGGTAAAAGTTAGATAATGAATTTTTCTAGTATTAATTTAGAATTTACCAAATTTCAATAAATGCGTTAATTTTGTTACATGTGTTTTGTCTAATTTTAATTTTGTCTCTTCACCTTCATCTTCAAGAAAAGGGCCTTATTACTATTATATTATTATTTAGGTAAAGGCCTAAAGAAGCCTTAATTTATCTCAAAAAAAAAAAAAAAAAAAAAAAAAAAAAAAAAAAAAAGAAGAAGAAGCTTTAATTAAAATGTACACATACATATATTATATTATATTGGACAAAACTTAGGTACAATACTTTAGGTACTGTTCCTTAGGTTTCCTTCTAAAGTGTGTGTTTGGATACCGCTTATTTTAATGAAAACTGAAAAATTATTACTGAAAATAATAAAAAAATAATTTTTGGGTTACTGTTTGAATGTTCAAATAGTATGTAAAACACCTTGAACGTTTAGACCCCAAAATTACAAATTACCAATTCAAGCTTATTATCAAACAATGTATGTGCAGAATATGAAAATAGGCTAAAACAGAATTGATAAAACAATCTAAACCAAATAAAATCACAACCATAGCATAAATTGAATGGCAAAGATTAAGGGAAGAGAGATGCAAACACAAAGACAACACAGCGATGTGTTATCGAAGAGGAAACCAAAGTCCTCGACGTAAAACCTCTCCGCCACCCTCCAAGTGGTCAATAATCCACTAGAGAATGAAGTTGGGATATATGAACAGCAGAAGACCCTCCAAGCCTAATCTACCCAGTGTACCTAAGCCTTCTAAGCTTCTTGCTCCAACGAGGTTACGCCGAACCTTTGTCTTCTCTAGCTTACCGGATTCCGCTATAGCCCATAGCATCAACCAATATCAATTGAGCCCTTCCTAAATGCTTCCCAAACACCAAATAACCTTCTCACAAATATGGGTATGGTGAGAAAAGAATTTGGCTAAATGTACCTTTCAAGGATGTAACAATGGAGAGGGTGAGAGTAGAGGAATTTTAGAGAATCAAAGGATGAAGATTATGGATGAGTTAATCTTTTTTTTCTCTAGGGTTTTTCTCTCAAAATTTTCTCTGGAAGCTCTCTACAATACGTGGGTATAAGGGGTATTTATACTGGTGTATGTTTGGAATGTGAAAGGTCAGTTTTTCCCAAACAAGTGGTCTGGCGACTTGGCCTCGCAACTTAACTGAGTCTCGAGCTAACTGCCTGGCCAGATTGGAAGTTTTGTCCTGTAGTGCTCCAGCTAGCGTGACTCTTCAGCTCCCCTGCATGCTTCACATGTGTGCCTTCTTTGGCGACTTGCCAACCGCAAGCCAATCGCGAGATCCAGTCGCGAGGCCCTGCTGAGTGCACACTTTTAAGCTTTTCTTCACACTCTCTCACACACTACCCTTACATGAATCCCACCTAAATACAGGGTTTCTAAATGCTGAATTACAAGCAAATTGGCACGAAATAAAGCCAATAAAATGGTTGATTAAACTCAACCTTACACTGTTCACTGCTGAAAACACTGTAGCTTTGCCTTAATGCACTATTCATGTCCCATGAACAGTGCAAGAAGCGCTGGTCAAAAAAAAAAAAAAAAAAGGAGGTGAAATGCTGGACGCCGGATGCCAGCCGCTATCCAAACGAAGCTTAAGATTCAGTCATGTGGCTATTTAATTAAAACATACACTTCCATTCCATGAGAAAAAATTCACATGGCAGAATCTTAATAATGGAACCAAGAACAGTACCTAAGTATTGTACCCTAAGTCTTGTTCTATTATATTATAGTATTAGTTAAAAAAGGGGGCCTTTGGTGCCCTAGAACATTGCCTTTGCTTATATGCTCTAGTTGGCCTTGCTTGGATGTCATGAACACAATAGAAAGTGTCAAACTAGTTAAACCATTATTGACGACCTTTTTAAATTTTTATTACTTTATAAAAAAAATTGCGTAATAGACTGTTGTTTATAGAGTATAGCATGAATGAATTTTATTCAGTAGAGAAGCTGATGCAGAGCATCATGTATGCTTACAAGGGCAAGTAGTTGGATTTCAAATTCAAGTGCAAGCACTTATGTTACAGCATAAGTCCCTAATTAGAAAACTTCACCACTACTAGGTTGTTGGAAGCTTCTAGAAGGAATTTGGAAGTTAGGAAGATAGCTGATGCATATGTGGTTAGTTATTGTACTGCATATGTTACCAAACAGCCCTCTTATTGTAGTTTTAACTGAGTCCCGTACAAGAATAGATTGATATTTCAGTTAGTTCTTAACAATATTGTAACACTTAACAGCCAACTAGTGACCATTATGCAGTAATAGTTGTATAAGTAGGCATATAGACTTCATTTTTATGCTTGATTGATTTTGATTAGTGAATTGATTGGCCTAATTAAGTGCTATTTTGAGAACTTTGAGTTCTTTGCAGAGGAGTTATCCACCTGTTTGTTGTTCTAAGCAACCCAAGCCATCTTCCTAAGTTTTGAACCACTAATACAAACCTTACACAATTCCCTGCTAGAAGCAAGGAAGGGGATCTTTGGGTAAATACGGTAATGAATTTGTTGGGTTCTAAGACTTTAGGTTTAAATATATTAGAACTTCAATTTGTAATGTTGACAAACCATGATCAAAACGTTTTGGTCTTGTTTAGACTTGCTCAAAGTATTTGTTTCTAATGTAAAGTTAGAATCAAGTTACTGCAGAATTTATTGTGCATTTCTGTCTGGCTCGATCGATTGAGAATTAGACTTGATCAATCGAAAGTCGTGCAGATTTTTTTTCTGCAGAAATTTTCAACTCAGCCCAAGCCCGTTTGACGTGTACGGTTTTATGTTTTGTCTTAAGTATAAAAGGGAAAACCCTAACCACATTTCGGAGATGCTCTTTATGCTGTGTGTGTGAATCTTTTGTGAGATCAAGAGGTGTTTACCTTCACACATACTTAGGGTTTCCAAGTTTCAAAATTATGTCAAGAACTTGGTGATCGATTCAGTTGCTGCAATAAGAGCTTATAGATACACAAGCGAGAGTGCTTGTAATTGCTGGGAATCCAAGAAAGAAGTAGTCCATGGATTCGGAGTTGTTACATGGTCGTGGTAGTAAGTTTCCTACTCGAGGTAGCAATAGGATGTTAGTGGTCTAAGTCGCTATTGTGTAAACTTCAATTCTTTCATAGTGGATTTAGGTTTACCTTGAGGATAACTAGGTTAAATCTTTCCTAGGTTTTTACTAGTTTGGTTTCCTAGGTCATCATATCTTTATGTTCTTTATTTTCCGCACTTTACATTAATATGATATATTTGTGTTAACCTAAATTTGTTAATTTGACTAAGTAATCACTTGGCTAATTACCTAGGTTAATCTGGTTGTGTTTTAAGGGGTCTAAAAACATACAAGTGGTATTAAAGCAGATAACTCTCTTGTTGTAGATCTTTTTGATCTACGAGCTAATCCTTAACCCCTGTTGTTATGGATACTTGGAATATCGTTTTGCTTATATGCCATCTTGTCTACTTGTATTTTCTGTCACTTGTTGATTTTGTTAAATCTTTCCTTAGGCATCTTGGTATAATTACATGTGATGATAATTATGTGTGCTATATTGCTTTAACCGCCTTAAAGGCACGTGATTCTTGTCTTTGATATTTGGATAGTGGTTATTCCAGGCACATGATAGGAAATAAAGCTTGGTTGAAGACACTCTTTGAAGGAAAAGTTGGGACAGTCACGTTTGGAGATGGAAGCAAATCTGTGATCAGCGGCATTGGAACTGTGGTGTAAGGTTGAATTTAATCAACCATTTTATTGGCTTTATTCTGTGTCAAATTCACTTGTATTTCAGCATTTAATAACCCTATATTTAGGTGGGTTTGTTGTAAGGGTAGTGAGTGAGATAAAGTGTTGATTACTTAAGAGTGTGCAAGAAAACAGAGACTCGCGGCTTGTTCTCATGGGTGGCTCGCGGTTTCAAGCCGCCAAATGCAGCACACATGCCAAGCGTGCCAGAAGGTGAACAATCATGCTAGCTAGAGCACTACAGGACAATTGGCCATACGGTTATCTTGCGACTGGATCTCGCGACTCAATCAAGTTGCGAGGTCAAGCCGCGAGCCACCCCTGTTTTGTAAATCCTGACGTTTCACATTCCTCTCTCACTCTAGTATAAATACCCCTTTTACCCACAAATGAAAGAGAGCTTCCAAAGAGAATTTTGTGAGAGAAACCCTAAAGAAAAACAAGATTGATTCACCAACAATCTATACATTAGAGTCTCTTCAAATTCCTCAACTCTCTTCCTCTCCATTGTCATATTCTTGAGAGACATTTTACCAAAACCTGATTCTCACCATATTCATCACTGTGAGAGGGCAATTTGGATTTCTGGGAAGCAGTTAGGAAGGAACCAATCTACATTGGTTGATGCTACGATCTAGTAGCAAAATCCGGGAAACTAAAAAGGAAAAAGGTTTGGCGCAACCTCGTTGGAGCAAGAAGCTTGGAGGGCTTAGGTGCACTGGGTAGATTAGGCTTGGAGGGTCTATTGCTGTCCATGTATCCCAACTACATTTTCTAGTGGATTGTTTACCACTTGGGGGGCGGCGGATAGGTTTTACGCCGAGGGCTTCGGTTTCCTCTTCGATAACACATCGCGTGTTGTCTTTGTGTTTGCATCTTCCTTCCCTTTCATCTTTGAATTTTTATTATCTGCTGTGGGTTGTGATTTTAATTTGACTTACATAGTTTTTCCAATTCTATATTATAGCTTATGTTCATTTTCCGCACACTAGTTGTTTGACATAATGCTTGAATTGATTAAGTTGTAAATTGGGGGTCTAAACGTTCAAGGGTGTTTATACACATATTTGAACTTTCAATTGGTATCAGAGCTGGTACACTTGTTGTGGTTTAAATACCTAAGTGTGATCCTTGACCCCTTATGTTTATTTGCCATGGATTGTGCTTTGTATACCTCTTTCCATGATTTGGTTGGTGATGAATGTAACATGCCACGTGTTTGTGAAAATGCCTCTATAAGTGTTAATCCTCATAAGTGTGATGACATGTTATTTGAATCTATGGGTATTGTTGACAAACTCTTGAAGAAAAATGCTAAGAAGTTTCAAAAGAATTTAAGCAAGTTATTTTGTGAAAATGATGATTTGATTGCTAAGCTCAATGAATCCAACAAATTGGTTGAGAAATATAAAAAACTTGCTGAAGATTCTCTTGAAAAACTAAAAGAGTTTGAATGTTTGAATATGGACTTGGATGCTAAACTTGTTTTGTCTAACAAACTTGTTGATGAGTTAAAATGTGAAAATGAATCTCTTAAAATGCATGCCAAGTGTTTGATTGCTGAACCCATTGATAAAAGGGATGATAATATTTGTTGCAATCATGTTGTGGTACCTGATCTTGTGCCTATTGTGTATTCTACCTCTAAGGACAAATCGGTGTACGTTCCTCCACACAAAAGAAATCAAAATGTGGAGAGAAATGCTGTTAAGTCAAAGCCTCTGTTTAGGTCTCAACCTAAGGCTTTGGATGGATCTAAGTTTGTTCCAACTTGCCACTATTGTGGTATGATTGGTCATATAAGACCTCAATGTCATAAGTTGAAGAGGGAACAAAACCATGTTGCTAGATCCCTTCTTGTCAGTTTTTAGACCCCTTAAAACCACAAACAAATTAACCTAGGTAATTAGCCAAGTGATTACTTAGTCAAATTAACAAGTCTAGGTTAACACAAATATATCATATCAATGTATAGCAGTGGAAAATAAATGACACAACGATATGATAACCCAGGAAAACCAAACCGGTAAAAAACCTGGGGAGGATTTGACCTAGCTATCCTCAAGGTAAACCTGAATCCACTATCTTGAAAGAATCGAAATTCATACAAAAGGACTTATAAGCACCCCCGCTTGACTTCCTAATGCTACCAACCAGTAGAACTTACTGACACGACCACGTGCAAGCTCCGAATCCACGGACTCCTTCTTTCTTTGACCTTTGCAAAACACAAACACCCCCGTTTGTGACTTTGAGATCCCACTCAAAGGTTTAGCAACACAAACTCTCCTGTTTGTGACTCCAAGACCACCCTTGAAGGTTTAGATCATCAACACCTTTGATGACTAGAGAAGGCAGCAACTTCTACAATACCGGATCTTGAGATTCTTCAAGGAATAGCACCGGTAGAAGACATAAGAGAGTTTTTTAGGAACAAAACCCTAAATACAAAAGAGACACACTCTTTTCTCTCTGAAAAGCCACATAAAAACGTGCTTAGGGTTTCCTTTATATACTGGGAGAAGTAGATTAGAAACCCTAATCCTAAATGGGCTTGGACTGCTGTTTGGGCTTAATTAAAATTCTGCAGATACGACTTTCGATCGGTCGAGCCTGTCTTTCGATCGATTGAACCAGACAGATTATGAAATCTTCTTCCTGTAGCTTGTATGTTCTTGAATCTTGACTTGAATCACCTTGAGCATTGTCTAATAAAACCTATAGACTCTAAGATCTATATCTAGACAAGTTTGTGTTCACGATTTGCCAATTGTTCTAAACATTTAGAACCTAACACTTCCCAAAAAGCCTAGTAGACCTAAACACATTATTTGTCACCATTGTGGTGCCTTTGGTCATCTAAGACCTCAATGCTCTAAGTTTCATGCTTTTAAAAGAATCAAAAGAAAAGAGAAACTTGAGCTTTTTGGAAGTGCTAAAAAGAGTAAACCGGTTTTGAGTGAAAATAGCATGTTGTTAAAGAAAATGTTTAATGCTCTTAACTCCTTGACTATGTGCATCTCCGGTTCTCATTCTTCCAACCGTCATCTCGCTTCTCTTGAGATACTCATTCCAAACAATCGTTCCGTTTGGATGAGGAAGGGTTCATATGATTGAGCTTTTGCTCTTTTTGGTCCTTGATCTAATTCTTTCGATCTTTATAGGACCCTTCATGCATTAAATGTCATATTTTCATGCATTTTATGCATCTTGCATTTTTTTGTATGCATTGTTTTGTTTTTTATCTTACTTTTATATTTCAGTTTTGTGTGAGTAAAAAATCCAAAACCACATAAAAAGTGAAAAATTTAAAAAGTTTGATCGTATATGTTTGAGTACATATCACATGTGAGTTTGGCCTTGTACCTTTATACAAATGGCTTTGTGCATTTACGAGCTTAGCTTGTTATTTTTGCACTTATATCTTTGTGGGAAAAATCTTGACATCTTTGTGTGATTGTTGTAGATCGATCTTCAAGCTTGTCATGAATGATTAATCAATAGTCATGTTGGTTTTAATACATGCGTAGACTTGTGCTTATATCTCTTCCCACTCTTTTATTTTTATTGCTTAAAGAGCTCAATAAATGTAAATCTCAAAATGAAAAGAGATAATGAGCTGCAAAAGCCGTCGCACATACTAGTATTCGACTAGGAAAAAGGGAAAGCGACTTATATGAAAATGTATGATGTCTAAAAAGCCAAAGACTTGTTCACCAAATTGAAATATCACAAATTTCAGGCATCAATCTCAAAATGAGATGTTTTGATTCAAAATGATCAAATGTTATGAATTGTAAAGAAGTCAAATGAAAAGTTTCAATCTTATGTAATCATTTTCTTGTGGGAGGTCATATATGTTCATTTCTATAATTGAGACAGACCACTTAACTTAGTACTAGTTGTGTATGACTTGATTGAATTGATCATTGAAATTTCACTCTAAACTAAGGACTATTCCACATTTGATACACACACACAACACACATGCCTAATGTTCAATAAATGTCTTATTCATTTGTTAGATTGTACTTGTCTAAATGTGATATGTGTGCGCTCAATCATATATGGTTCATTCCAAAAAGATTTTTGATCATTTTATATGTTTTTGAAAGTGATTTTTATCACTCTTTATGTTCATGTTTAGTTTTTTCTTTGTTTTTCATTGTTTAACCATGTTCTGTATTGAAAAACAGGTTTTAGAGTTTTTCGCAGCTCAGCTGGCGACTCGCCAGTCACGAAACCCCAGTCGCGAGTTCATCCAGAAGCTTTTGGCAACTCACTCGCGGCTTGCTCACGACTCACTCGCGACTCGCAAAAATTTTCGCGACTGAAACTCGCAACTTGCGGCTTGCTCGCGACTCACTCGCGACTCGCAAAAATTTTTGCGACTGAACCTCGCGACTCGCCCAGTCGCGAAACACCCAGAAACAGCTTTTTAAAGGGTTTTTTGTGGGAAACTTGTTTTAAACCTCTCCCATCCTCTCTAAAACCCCTCTTTCAATATTTTTACATCAAAACCCAACCAATTTGAATGATTTTTCATTCCATTAACATTTCTAAGGTATTTATAAACTCTTTTCATTAATTTTGATCCTTAGATTATGTTTTGGAGAGTTTTGTGCTCTTGGTTGGGATTTTTATCATAAGGGTTGGGAAAACTTAATTTTTGTCAAATTTCTTCATAGGTTTGGTTTCTTTTGCTGATTTGCTTTGGATGTTGGCCCCTTGTGGCAGATAGAACATGTATTAAGGGTGGATTTCATGATGTTCATGCATTGTTTCACATTATTGTTCATAGTGTGTATGCTAGGTGTTTGATAAAATACCTCTTAGACATTTTCTCGCTTGTATGGACTCCGATGAGTACCAAACTTTGGGGTTTCTCATGTCTCCTCATTTGGAACATATTTGGTTCATTGGTTATGTATTTAACACACCTTGCCCCACATGTGCATTTTTCATGCATTGGTCATGCATTGCACTTAGCCACCTCTTGCACACACCCTTGCTACCCTTGTCATGCATTGGTCTTGACCTTGCTTCTTCATCCTAGCTTGTCATGTCTACCTTATGCTCTGTAGCATTTTACTTTGTCTTTGATTTGAGCTTCATTTTCTCATTCATCTCACATCCCTCATGCATCATTATCATTGTTCGTTCCTTCATCTCTTGCCCTCGTTTCTCCTTGACCCTTTGTCTATTCCTGACAAAAAGGGGGAGAGTATACTCTAGAGAGTATACCGGAGTGTTTTGTCATTTCTATATGACTCTTGTGCACATCTTTAGGGGGAAAAATTCTATTTCTCATGCACATTTGTAGGGGGAGAGTTATTCCATAGGGGAGATGCATATACCAAGGGGGAGAAGACTTTGAGATCATAAGAAAACTTTGTTCTGTTTGTTTTCTTGTTGGCTTTATGGTACTTTAAGTTATGCTTTGTGGTTCTCATCGCATCATATTTTTGTTTTGGAAATGCATATATCCCTATGTTATTGTGCTTCATTGAATGCATGTTCAGATGATCATTTGCTTTGTTATGTGATCATTGTAGTCATTTTTATATGACTATTTTGGTGTATGATCAAGTTGCTCACATGTTTCACATCATATTTACTTGATCACAATTTACTTGTTACATTATACTTGTCCTTTTATTACTTGCTTTACCTTGAGGATTTAATGTGTTTTGTGCAAGTGTTTCAGGTTACAAGTATATATGTTCCAAGTGCATCACAGCCTCTCATCACTTTGAAGGGGAGAAACTTTAAGCACTTTTAGTTTATATTGTTTAAGTTTATATTCAGTATTTTGTGCTTTGTACCCATGTGCTTATGTAAGCTTTTAGGGTTAATGTTTTTATGCATATTCTGTAGGCTTTATGGTTTGTACCTTGCTTAATGCAGCCTTTTATACTATGTTGAAATCAGTACTTCTATCTAAATGTCTTGCATTTTGATTTATGTACTGTCACTCTTGTGCCCTTGTAGGATTGTTCCTAAATGCATATACTTTGTGTATTATGCATTGGTTGAGTGTTGAGCATACAAGTATCTTGCCTTGTTCTTGTTAACTTATATGTTCAAGTGTTCATTCCAAGTGTGAATGAGCACTGTGATCACTACCTTGTGGTGATTACTTGGTTGATCAAGCCTTGATTTGAATCTTCACTTCATCTTTGCTTGATCACCTTAAGCTTGTTTCATATGCATTTCATGTTTTTCTGCATACAATGATCATGGTGTATTGTTGTGTTTTAGGAGTTTCAAGTTCTTATAATTCAAGTGCTTCACAGCTTCTAGAGTTAGGTGTGAGTGAATTTTGTTCAACTGTTCCCAACTCACATGTTAAGTCTAGAGATTGTAAGGTTGAATTTAATCAACCATTTTATTGGCTTTATTCCGTGCCAAATTTGCTTGTATTTCAGCATTTAGTAACCCTGTATTTAGGTGGGTTTGTTGTAAGGGTAGTGAGTGAGATAGAGTGTTGATTGCTCAAGAGTGTGCAAGAAAAATGAGACTCACGGCTTGTTCTCATGGGTGGCTCGCGGCTTTAAGCCGCCAGACGCAGTACACGTGCCAAGCGTGCCAGAAGGTGAACAGTCATGCTAGCTGGAGCACTACAGGACAAAATAGGACAACTGGTCATACGGTTATCTCGCGACTGGATCTCGTGACTTAGTCAAGAGGTCAAGCCGCGAGCCACCCCTATTTTGTAAATCCTGACGTTTCACATTCCTCTCTCACTCCAATATAAATACCCCTTTTACCTACAAATGAAAGAGAGCTTCCAGAGAGAATTTTGAGAGAGAAACCCTAAAGAAAAACAAGATTGATTCACCAACAATCTATACATTAGAGTCTCTTCAAATTCCTCAACTCTCTTCCTCTCCATTGTCATATTCTTGAGAGGCATTTTACCAAAACTTTGTTCTCATCATATTCATCACTATGAGAGGGCTGTTTGGATTTTTGGGAAGCAGTTAGGAAGGAACCAATCTACATTGGTTGATGCTACGGTCTAGTAGCGGAATCCGGGAAGCTAGAAAAGAAAAAGGTTCGGCGCAACCTCGTTGGAGCAAGAAACTTGGAGGGCTTAGGTGCACTGGATAGATTAGGCTTGGAGGGTCTATTGCTGTCCATGTATCCCAACTACATTTTCTAGTGGATTGTTTACCGCTTGGAGGGCGGCGGAGAGGTTTTGCGCCGAGGGCTTCGGTTTCCTCTTCGATAACACATCGCGTGTTGTCTTTGTGTTTGCATCTTCCTTCACTTTCATCTTTGTCTTTTTATTATCTACTGTGGGTTGTGATTTTAATTTGGCTTAGATAGTTTTTCCAATTCTATATTATAGTTTATGTTCATTTTCCGCACACTAGTTGTTTGACATAATGCCTGAATTGGTTAAGTTGTAAATTAGGGGTCTAAACGTTCAAGGGTGTTTATACACATATTTGAACTTTCATGTGGACATTCCAGGGTTGCCGGTTTTTGAAGATGTTTGGTATGTAGATGAGTTGAAGGCTAATTTACTCAACATCAGTCAGATTTGTGATAATGTTCTGAATGTTCTTTTCACTAAGTATGAGTGTGAGATACTTGATGGAGGAGGTGACTGTATGTGTGTTGGTATAAGGATAGCTAACAACTGTTATGGCATAACACCAAGTATAACCAACAGGTGTTTTAGTGTAAAGATCAATCAAGTTGACTTATGGCATCAACGATTGGGACATGCAAGTCACAAGCAACTAGAGAAGATTTCCAAGTGTGATGCAGTTATTAGTTTACCCAAGTTTAAGAAGATAGCAAAGTACATATGTGGACCATGTCAAATAGGTAAACAAGTGAAGTCCAAGCATCCGTTTGTAACTGAGGTTCAAACTTCCAGACCTCTTGAGTTGTTGCATATTGATCTCATGGGTCCTACCAGAGTTCAAAGTTTGGGTGGAAAGAAGTATATTCTAGTTGTTGTGGATGATTTTACTAGATATACATGGGTTGTGCTTTTGAGAGATAAAGTTGAAGCTTCTGAGAAGATGATACATTTGTGCAAGAAGTTGCAAGTTGAGAAAGGTACTGTGATAGCCAGAATCTGAAGTGATCATGGAAATGAATTTGAAAACACAAAGCTGGCTACCTTCTGCAATGATCAAGGCACGCATTAAGAATTCTCATCACCCAAAACACCACAACAGAATGGGATAGTGGAACGGAAGAATAGGGTTGTTCAAGAGATGGCTTGTGTCATGCTACACAATAAAAAGATGCGTAAATCCTTCTGGGGAGAAGCAATCAACACTGCTTGTCATACACTTAACTGACTGTATTTCAAACCTGATTCCAAGCAAACTCCCTATGAACTCTGGAGAGGAAAGAAGCCTGTGGTCAAATATTTTAGAATATTTGGCAGTGACTGTTACATTCTATGTGATAGAGAGAACCTAGAAAAGTTTGATGCAAAGAGTGACAAGGGATACTTTCTAGGATACTCTTCCACTAGTAGAGCATATAGAGTGTATAATCTGAGAACCAAAACAGTCATGGAATCTTCCAATGTTGTGATCAATGATGAATTAATTTCTGAAAGTATTTCAGAAAATAGTTCTCCAGTTCAAGAAAGGAATATGGAAGTTGATGATTCACTTCCTACTGATTATGTGGGGAAGCATAGTGAGGAAGAGCTGCTATTGTTGAATGATACGGTTTCAATACCGTCAAGTTCAGAACCATCCACACCAATTCATGAAACTCAACAAGCACAAGATGAGCTTAGTTCTCCATCAGAATAGAAAGGTACCTCCACATCTCTAGTTAAAGGTCCATCTTCTAGAGTTAAGTTGAATCACCCTACCACAAATATATTGGATAGTCTAAATGATAACATGAGATTGAGATCAAAAGCCTTGAATGTGATTACTCACTTATACTATCTATCCCAATTTGAACTGTAAAAGGTGGATGAAGCACTTTAAGATGCTGATTGGGTTAATTCCATGCATGAAGAACTTCACCAATTTGTTCGGAATGATGTGTGAGAATTAGTTCCTAGACCTAAGGGAGTGAATGTGATTGGAATTAGGCGGATTTTTAAGAACAAGTCAAATGAACATGGTACAGTTATTAGAAATAAATCAAGACTTGTTGCGCAAGGGTACACACAAGTGGAAAGGGTTGATTTTGTTGAGACTTTTGTACCGGTAGCAAGATTGGAATCCATTAGGATACTTTTGGCCATAGCAAGCCATCTGAATTTCAAGTTGTATCAAATGGATGTGAAGAGTGCTCTCTTGAATGGGATGTTGCAAGAAGAGGTATATGTTGAACAACCAAAGGGTTTTGTTGATCCTTATAGACCGAATGATGTCTACAAGTTGAATAGAGCCCTCTATGGTTTGAAACAAGCTCCTAGGGCTTGGTATGATAGATTGACTGCATATCTCACTGAGCATGGATTCAAAAAGGGATTTGCAAATACTACTCTCTTCATAAGAAATGATAAGAATTGTTTTGTTGTAGCTCAAATTTATGTTAATGATATTGTTTTTGGTGCTACTAATGATTCCCTTACTCACTCTTTTGCAGGTGAATTGAAAGCAACGTTTGAAATGAGTATGGTTGGTGAATTAACTTATTTCTTGAGATTGCAGGTGAAGCAAACGGACTTAGGAATTTACATTAACCAAGCAAAGTACGCAAGAAATCTAGTCAAGAGATTTGGACTGGACAAGGCTGCCCATGCTAGAACACCAATGGTTGCAGATGCAAAATTAACAAATGATTCATCAGGAGAATCTGTTGATGTTATATTATATAGAAGCATGATTGGATGTCTTTTGTATTTGACTACTAGTCGGCCTGATGTTTCCTTTAGTGTTGGTGTTTGTTCTAGATTTCAATCTAATCCTAAGGTTTCACATTTGAATGCTGTTAAAAGAATCATAAAATATGTTGGTGGAACTTGTGATTATGGATTATGGATTATTTTATAGCAAAGAGTCTAATCTGTCTCTTGCTGGATTTTCTGATTTTGATTGGGCTAGTAATGCTGATGATAGAAAGAGCACCACTGGTGGGTGTTTTTATGTAGGAGCCAATCTTGTTGCTTGGATGAGTAAAAAGCAAAATTCTGTGTCCTTGTTTACTGCAGAGGCAGAATATATTGCTGTTGGAAGTTGTTACTCACAACTTTTTTGGATGAAAAAGCTTTTGAATGATTATGGGATATCACAAGATACCATGGTTGTTTATTGTGATAATTTTAGTGCTATTGATATTTCTAAGAACCTTGTTCAACACTCTAAGACTAAGCACGTAGAGATTAGATATCACTTCATTAGGGATCTTGTTGAAAAAAGATTGTGTCTCTTGAGTATATCCCTATTGAATGTCAGAATGCTGACATCTTCACTAAACCTCTTTATAGAAGTAAGTTTGAAACACTTCGTCAAGTAATTTGTGTGATTATGTGTCCCTAATCATTCTTCGCTTTCATGGTCCTTGTACTTCATTACTCTACTCTTTGTGACCATTGCTCTTTGTTATTTTTTTTTCTTTGTTTTTAGGATTTCCATTGCATAACATTCATGCATTTCATTCTAGGTTGTTTTGATATATATATATATATATATATATATATATATATATATTTTTAAAAAAAAAGGAAAAAGGAAGCAAAATGTGTTTTGCATTATTTTCTTGGATTTGAAATCAAGGTTGGCCAATTTATTTTTACATGACATGTTTATGTACTTTGTTTAGCTTGGATGAGCTCATTTATTGCACTTTACTTGCTTGAGCTTTGTAGTGCATGTTGTGTGGGAGGATGTTTATAGTTTTTGATCACATGATCTTGATCTTGAAATCACATGCTTTTGATTGTCGGACTTGAACTTATTGAGAAAGGCATAAATAACCATCTCACCACTGTTTACTAGCCAATCATGAACACCTTAGTGCATATCATAAGATTTTGTACTCGAGAAAGTGTAGCACATGCACTAAAAGATCATAAGGTGTAGCCTCGGTTTAAATGCTAAAATTGGTGTGTACATTATTGGGCTTTAATAACTTCACAATCAAATAAAATTGGTGTGTACATTATTCCGACTATTTTTCATTAGTTTTTGCTCAAATAAAATTGATGTGTATATTATGAGGCAAATCAAGAAACTTACATAATTGCAAGCTTGTTTTCTAGGAGATGTGATAGTTATATGATGTAACTCTTTAGGTGATAGTCTCTTTCAAATTCTATGTGATGAATTTTGTAGAAATTGTGATTAATTTCTATTTACATATCACCTCACATGTATCTCAAACTTTTGCTAGTTGTACACACTACACAAGTTACTCTTTGCTAAACTTTGTACATGCTATTGTGTGTGATTTTGGTCTGGCCAACCGAGTTTGAAAATTCCTTGAACTTTATGCAAATTGTGTTTGAAGCTTGAGAATTTAAGGAGAATTTTTTGAAAACCTTAATTTTGGGAAAATTGGGTTCAAATCAAGTGTTTTTGAAAAGCATTTCATTTCATACTCATGCATTTTATTCATAACCTACTATGCTTTGAGGAGTTTCTGCATCATATTTCTTTGTTTTTAAAAAAATTGGTTTTTCCATAATTTCAATCGATCAAACCTGTTTCTCGACCGATCAAAATTGTGATTAAAATTTTGATTTGGCTCTGTGTGTTTCGATCGCTGTTGGATCAATCGAAAGTGATTTTCAATCGACCGAACCTAATTTTCGATCAATCGAAAATCGTATAGAGAGTTTTTTAAAACCTTTGTTTTTCATGTGTTAAGTCACTTTCAAACTTTTTCAAAAAGGTTCTTCTCTCTCTCCTCGATCGGTCAAGGGTCCAAATCAATTTTTGTTGTTTTCCTCCAAAGTTTTTGCAAGGTTTTTCTCCTTTAAAGCCGGTAAGACCTTTTTACCCTTCCTTTTGCATTTATTTTCATGTTTCATACATTAAATCATGCATTTTGGGGAAAATTTCGAACCAATGGATTTTTGGGATTTTTGATGATCCAAGCTATTTTTCTTAAAATTGATCAATGGGTTTTTTTTTATAAGATGCTATACGATCAATTTGGTGATTTGTGAGAAATTGAAAATTCTAGGGCTTGAATGAATCCAAATTGAGGTTCTTGTTCAATTTAGTTTAATTTGACGAAATTGGCTTGTTTGGTTGATTGATTTGGTCATCACAAATTGTTATCTATCATAATGATCAATTTGGTCAAATTGTTGGTTTTTTGAAATTGGGTTTTTCGATTTTTGGGGTTTTTGATGTAACCTCTATGCTTAAGCCAATTTTGTGATTTTAAACCTAAATTGAATCTATTCTCACTACACTAAGGCATGCATCATGTGTTGATAATGTTCATGCATCATATAGAATTGTTATTTCTAATTTTTTTTTTCTATGCTAACTTGCAGTCTGCCTTTGGTTTTTCTTGTTTCCTTTTTGGTTCTTTTCTGTTTGTCTTGTTCTTTCCTTAGCATCTTGCCTACGAAAACTAGAGCCAATAGGACCTCCACTTCTTCTCCTTCCCCCACCTTTGATAGTGAGAGGTTCCTGAGTGAGAAAAACCAGGAAGCATACGAGAAGTTTAACCTTAGGAGAAACATTTGGGCTGAGAGAAAGGTTCTTTTAGATGAGCTAGATCCTGAGATTAGGCGTATCTTTGAGCGTAGGGGCTAGTTGCCTTTATTGGATATTTCTCATCCTCCTTTGGCTACCTTGATCAGAGAGTTTTATTCGAACCTCTCTGTCCACTCCTATGATGCCAACACTCTTGTGAGGAGTTGGGTACAGGCTGTAAGGTACACCATTACCCCTTCGGTAGTGGCTGATGCTCTTGGGATACTAGTGGCCCAGCATCCTGTCTACCCTTATGATGAGTCTCCTCCCATGGACGATATCATGTCTTATATCACTGGGTCTTCTATCCAGTGGGGTTCTGATCTTCGGATCACTACTGCTGAGCTCATTGAGATTCACTATCTTTTCTTTAGGATTGCTTATCATTCTTTTTTGGCCTATCTCTCATTTGCACACCATTCCTTTGGAGCGTTGTGCATTTTTGTATGCCCTTGTTATTGATGCTCCTATTTAGCTTTTCTCATCTTTTCATTCGTTCTTTGATTAAGGTTCACAGGAGTAGTTCTACTGCTTATGCTTTGTTTTTCCCTGTTTTTATTCATTGGATTCTTTTGCATCTTGGTTTAGTTGAGTTTCCGGCGTCTGAGCTTGTCCATATCATAGCTCCCATAGGTGCCACCTTTCTCAAGCAGAGGGCTGCTCAAATGAGAGCTAGCTCTAAACGCCCTAGGGTAGAGCCTTCTGGTGTCATACCTCCTCCTCCTCCTTCTTCTACAGGTGATGCTACGGTTGAGAAGCCCGTTGATCCTGCTGCTAATGTTCCTCCACCTTCTACTTCGAATGATTCAGACATTCGACGTATGTTGGAAACTATCATGATCATTCAGGCGACTCATGATCTGATTTTGGTGGACCTGCTTGATGAGCTTCATGCTTTGCAAGCGGATCTGGAGCATTTTAGATGATCGCCTCCGCCACCTCCTTTTGATGATGGATTATGATTACCCTTTGGCATTCCGTCACAAAAAGGAGGAGTACATTTGTAGAGGGTTTTTGTAGTTAGGGGAGATTTTTGTATTTGTGGAGCTATTAGATTGTATCTAGGTGCTTCATTGTGTATTTACATTTTTGGCTCATGATGTATTCTTTGTTTTGATTGGGTTATTCATGATGGGGGGAGATACATTGATTTGTATATGTTTCTTGTTTCACATTGCTTATTGATTTATATTTATGAGTTATTCATGATATATGTCTCTATTGTGTGTTATGTGAAATCAAGAAGTTATTTTTGTTTTTCTTGTATTTTCCACACATGTGTTTATGTGTTTGTTGAGTGTTTCAGGAAATATACAGGTTGATTCAGTCGTGCTGCTGTCTACATTTGCAACTGATAGATAGTAGTCAGGATGGGTTTTTTGTGTTGGGCTATATTTTTTTTGTAATGGGTTGTTTTTATGTAAACTTTGAGCAATTTTGTTTAGTTTGTGTTTTGTCACGGATTGCCAAGGGAGAGTTTGTTGGTTTCTAAGACTTTAGGTTTAAATGTATTAGAACTTCAATTTGTAATGTTGGCAAACCATGATCAAAACCTTTTAGTCTTATTTAGATTTGCTCAAAGTATTTGCTTTTTATGTAAAGTTGGAATCGAGTTACTGCAGAATTTATTGTGCAATTCTGTCTGGCTCGATCAATCGAGAATTAGACTCGATCGATCGAAAGTCGTGCAAATTGTTTTTCTATAGAAATTTCCAACTCAACCCAAGCCCGTTTGACATGTAGGGTTTTATATTTTGTCTTAAGTATAAAAGGGAAAACCCTATCCACGTTTTGGAGATGCTTCTTATGCTATGTGTATGAATCTTTTGTGAGATCAAGAGGTATTTACCTTCACACATACTTAGGGTTTCCAAGTTTCAAGATTATGTCAAAAACTTGGTGATCGATTCAGTTGCTGCAATAAGAGCTTAAAGATACACAAGTGGGAGTGCTTGTAATTGCTGGGAATCCAAGAAAAAAGTAGTTCGTGAACTCGGAGCTATTACGTGGTCATGATAGTAAGTTTCCTACTCGAGGTAACAATAGAATGTTAGTGGTCTAAGTTGCTATTGTATAAACTTCAATTCTTTTATAGTGATTTCAAGTTTACCTTGAGGATAGTTAGGTTAAATCCTCATCAAGTTTTTACCAGTTTGGTTTCCTGGGTCATCATATCTTTGTATTTTTTATTTTTCGCACTTTACATTGATATGATATATTTGTGTTAACCTAGATTTGTTAATTTGACTAAGTATCACTTGGCTAATTACCTAGGTTAATCTGGTTGTGTTTTAAGGAGTCTAAAAACGTACAGAATTTAATAGAAAATATAAATACAAGAATTGTGTTAATTCTTGTCTTCTAAAACATACAAGAAGTTCTTTAAAATAGCAATAGTCCAACCACAATTTAAGACATTTCAAATTTTATCCGTTCAAATTCAAAACACCACTGCAACAAACATGGGAAAGGATTTATAGTTACCTGAACTATCCAGAAACGGAATTAATTAAGGAAAAATATTTACATTATCTCCTTGTAGATTGCAAAAGGAATTGTAAAGAGCATGACAAGATTCATAAGAACCGTAACCATGCATCATCGTCCTTCTAGTTCTAGACTACTTGTTAATTCATTATTCGATTCCGGTCTACTAGAAGAAATTGAGCTGGATTGGTCTCTCCTTATGGAAAAGGCTGGTTGTTTGGGAGTTGGAAGGTTCGCAGTTTCACCATCAAGCATCTTGATAATAATTGACATGGTGGGGCGATCACTTGGGTCATGTTGTACACATAAGAGACCAATATTTAGGCACTTCACAAACTGATCTGCAATGCAAGTATCTCGTAGGGTCTCGTCCATTAAATCCAACAGCTTGTCATCGGTCCACAATCTCCATGCCTATGACAGTAAACAAATATTGGTATGAAGTAAGAAATTACCAAAGTGTAGGTTATTAAACAAAATATGATGAGAATGAAGATGGTTATGAAAATTCAACACACTTACATAACTTAGAAGGCTCATTGCTTGTTTTGACTGATAAAAACCTGTGTTCTTCTTTCCACTTATGATCTCAAGTAAAACTACACCAAAACTAAATACATCGGATTTGATTGAGAAGATTCCATCTAATGCATACTCCGGAGACATATAGCCACTACATCACAACAGTTGTATAAATTATGATATTAGCAAGACACTTTTTTTTGCATACTGTCTAAAACAAGTTAGTGGAATGAAGATTTGCATTAATATATAAATAATCAACTACAACAATCATTTTGTGTATAGGAAACATACTAAGTTCCAGCTACTTTTGTTGTGTTTGCCTCCGTTTGTGTGCCACCAACAATCCTTGCCAATCCAAAATCAGATATTTTGGGGTTCATTTCATGGTCTAGAAGAACATTACTGGTTTTCAAATCTCTATGAATGATCCTTAATCTAGAGTCTTGGTGAAGATAAAGAAGCCCTCGAGCAATTCCAAAAATGATGTTGAAACGCATCTCCCAGTCCAAAAATATGCTTTGCTTTTGATCTTGTGTGTTTCCATAATTCCATTTCACATTTGTAAAAATAATTTTAGCAACTAAAATAAGAAATAATATCAACATAATATGGATAGTACATATAGGAAATAGGTTTAGAAGCCAACCAAATATGAAAAAGTCTAAACTTTTGTTAGCCATGTACTCATAAATTAGAATCTTTTCATTCCCTTTTATGCAATATCCATAGAGTCTGACAAGGTTCCGGTGTTGAAGTTTTGCAATCAATACCACCTCATTCTTAAATTCTTGTAAACCTTGGCCTGAAACACTTGAAAGCCTCTTTACTGCAATTTCTTGACCATTTGAAAGCTTACCCTGGGACCAAAATTCCCAATACACAATATTACCATTAACCAAGTGCTAGTTGACATGTACATTAATGACCCCTAAATGTTGCTGAGATTACCTTGTAAACAGGCCCATAGCCTCCTTGTCCAAGTTTGTTTTCATCTGAGAAGTTATTAGTAGCAACTCGTATGCTTTCCAAATCATAAAAGGGTACATCTATTCCTTTCTCATCTTCTTCTTGGAACTCGCCTGAATCAATCAAGCCTTGGACATAGCTTTCACTATATAACATGCGTTGTACTCGATTTCTTTGATCAATTTGTCTATTTTCTAAATTCAGAAGACACTAATCTATCTTAGTTCACATGTTAATTAAATGGAAGAACTTGTAACAGGTTTTTTTATGACTCAATATAACCCAAAATAAAAAATCAACGTGCATAGTACGCTTTTTGCAAAGTGCTTACCTTGTCTCTTGGTCATCTTTCTTCTCCATATGTAGATAAAAATAATGGCGCACAGAACAATCACACTAGTTATTCCAACAATCAGAAGTAATATCATTCCTTTTTCTGATGGTGAAGAAACTACAACAAAGAAAGATGACTAGTCATATTTCAGTGTATAGAATTTAAATAGAAATCTCTCGCATCATGTTTAGTTACAGTAGTGAATAGGCTCAAATGATATAATTAAATGATAATTAGTGACGTTAAAGGATGTATGTTTTCATCAATTTGTGAAACAAAAATATTTATTGTTATACAAAATACAGACTATAACAATATATGACTCGGTAATGATCACATTGACTTTGCTGTAGACGATTTTTCAAATTTTAGGAAAGACTTGCCAACATTGGAGGTAAAATTAGAATCGTCACACGTAAGTAAAAGAAAAACCCCTGAAAATCAGTCCTTAGCTAAATACACAAGGTCCTAATATTGTGCTAAATCACTAAAGCAACCATTATCACAGTTAGTAAAGGAAGAAAATAAAAAATGTCAGCTGGGGCAACATTAACCAAATCCTTATTTGTTATAAAGTAATTTTAATTTGCAATATGCAATATGCACATGATATAGAATCCCAACCTTGTGTACAGCTTAAGTTTGTGCCATCCCATTGAAAGCTTTTGGTGCAAAGGCACCTCCTCTTCCCATCAATTGCTGATTTGCAAGTTGAATGTGGCCAATCCCAGCAATCTGCAGATAAATTACAGATTGGCTCCAGAGGTGGCTCCCAAACAATCTCAACATCATCTGTAACTCTAGATGAAACATTAGAACTGGAGTTTCTTGGAGTAGTTAGATTAAATGGCAATGACTGGTTTAGCCGCAAACTTCCAACATCCTTGACTTGGATAAAAAACTTTGATGTATTTTGATTGATACTACTGACTCGATATGTCCCACTTGGGGCCTTGAAGCTAACCTGACCAGAGGTGTTGCAATTGAAACTGAAGTACATAGGATCACCACAATTTGAGCTAGTGCTAAGTGGATAAGGGATCATGTTTGTGCCACAAGGCTTACAATTTTGTACGGTTGGTTCTGCAGAAATATCAAGTTTCAATTAGTGAATAAACTCAAAACAAATAGGACTTGGCCTATATACATATAATGAAATTGCCTATCATTGCAAATCCATCTGTCCACAAACCGACAGCCCGTCATCCCATTGGCCATGGTTGAGAGTTTATCATATACAGAGAAAAGGTTAACGTTTTATTTTTGTTCAGTAAAGATAATTGATATTTTCAATTATTGGCTCATATTGGAAAAAAAAATGTTTATTATGTAGAACCATGCTCCTTGTCAAATTCATTACAAATAAAGTTACTAAGTTGTTAGTACTATTATTGTGTCCAGCATCTCAAGAGAGTGGCTGTTTCTTTAACATTTTGTATAGACTTGGGTTTGGACTATAAACAGCTGGCAGGGTTTCTAAACTTTCTACTTCATATTCAAGACGCTTTCTAAATTTCCTAAAAGTACAATACTACGTTAGTAAATTCAAGCAAATTTATGTAAAATCGACCAGTTAGTACAGTACCTATATCCGAAATTGCTACGCGGATGGAGAGGTTATAACCATCAACATACTCCTCTTGAAGACCAACTAAGTCCTGCTTCCAAATCCAGCATGCCATTTCTGAGTATTGATTATATGAATAAGACTTGCAGTCGCAGTGTTTAAGGCACAACTCTTTGCATTCTGTTTCGTTTCCGACATGATACCTTTGTTCTGGTTTTCCCCTTGTTTTCATCATCTTTAAGTTTAAGAAGGTGTCGCCACAGGACATCGAATTTCTGGTGCACCCATCTGAAAAATCACCAGAATGCCACTTCTGAGCGACATAGGGCTTGAACCCTGGCAAACATTTGCATGCCAATTTATTGTTTAAATTACAGCTACCATAATTTCCACAAAAATTGTACACACTACAATTATCACTCGGATACGCAGATGACAACGACCATGTCCCGTTTGTGATCTGTGTCCAATACTCTATCTTCCCACTATAATTCATCACCAACCTTGCATCCTCAAAACTAGAACGATATTGACCTTCTGTTGAGACGATAGAGTAATACGGACCATTCTCCGAGCTTTTCCAGTAAATCGTCCCCTCTTTGTTGATGATTTGTGTGTTCGGATTTCCTACTGTATCTAGCATAAACGTGAAGTTCCCGGTTCCAGGATCATCACGGTCTTTCCAAGAAGTCAAATTCAACTTCGGGTATCGATCCATAGTCATGTTTGGGAGAAATGTATCAGTTGGATTATTAAAGCTCTCCCATAGACTTGTCTCATTATCGAATAGCACCAGGTTTCCAGAATCCGTAAGATTCAGAATCCAGTCTGTACTTGTACACGGATCACAATAATAACTATCAACTTCCGAATACCAATGTACCTTCCCACTACTCGTATCCAACACCTGAAGATTGCCATCTTTTGCAAATCCGAAAGCTCCAGTAGTAGTATTGATAAGCGGGTCATCTCGATTGGCAACCCATACAACTGTTCGCTTATCCCACATGTACCATATTCCAACATATCTTTTGTCGCCAGAACTTCCAGCAGGACTAAAGAATCCTAATTCAAACTTTCTTCCAGGCGAAACCAGAGTTTCTCCACCGTCTCTAATACACTCGTCATACCTCAAAGAAACTATATCAGCGCAATAAACATGAAAGGAACACATCAGTACTGGTATGTACAAGATGAACATGGAACACAGCATGCAGTTTGCGGACCATCCCTTAATCACGGTGATTGCTCCCATTTTCATTTTTCAACTTTCTGTTACCAAAATGAAAAACAGCTCACGCACAAGCAGAATTTTCTTTGTTGTGAGAAGCACAGCGTCGGTGTGGTTTCTGATCATCTAATTGCAGCAATTTCTGCTGTTTTGGCTTTCTTGGTACGAAAATGCCCTCATGTTCTTGCTTATTGACGCAAAGACTTCTTGGTCATCAAATTTCACTGTCTAACTGAAAGAGGTTGCCATAAAAGTATGCAAATTGAAACACTTTTAACTGTTTGATTTGAATCCCTTCTTTTTTCCTTTTCCTTTAATTGTTTTCTTTTGAAACCTTACCTACTTTGCACAACAAAGCAAGAACAAAATAAAAATCGCTAAAGTAGTGGACCCAGTTCTTTCGATAAGCATGCTTCATAGATAACATGATATGTCAAGTAAACAAAATTATTGAAAATAATTTTGATTAAGGAATTCTCAATTCTTCAAAGGCAAGCCAGCATACTGTCATGCAGGAACAAAGTCAGGAATTCTCAATTCCGAAAAGGCAGCAGAAGACATGATACAAAAGTTCGATTTTTTATCATTGAAACTAGTTTTGAAATTTTTCTGATCATCCAATTGCAGCAATTTCGGCTGTTTTGGCTTTCTTGTTACGAAAATGCCCTTGATGTTCTTGCTTATTGACGCAAAGACTTCTTGGTCATCAAATTTCACTGTTTAACTGAAAGAGGTTGCGACAAAAATAGCCCAATATCACTATTTCTCAAAATTAGTGTTTTGCCATAGTATTACCTATGTTTGCAAACTATCACTTTTTTAAAACTCAAATTTAAATTAGCGTTTTACTAGAGTTTTACGATTGTTTGAAAACTACCAATTTTTGGAAAGTGAAATTTGTGAAAGGTTAACTTGGAACTCGAGTTCCTTTTGGAATGATGAAGTGTGTTGAAATGTTCCCATGTGACCCTGACAAAAGAAAGAAAAAAGAGAAACCCACATATCGTACGGCGAAATATTCATTGGAATATGCAGAGTGGGTGATGATGAAGTGTGTTAAAATGGGTGGACACTTTTCAACCCACGTAAACATGTATCCTTCTAACACAACCCTTTCAGAAGAGGACCCTGCATGCATAAAGTCATGGAAGTATTGTACCTCTAGGAATATGATGGACACATCAAACCAATGTTCAACTGAAATTAGAATCGTTACACGTAAGTAAGTAAAAGAAAAACCCCTGAAAATCAGTCCTTATCTAAATACACAAGGTCCTAACATTGTGCTAAATCACTGAAGCAACCATTATCACAGTTAGTAAAGGAAGAAAATAAAAAATCTCAGCTGGGGCAACATTAAATCTTTATTTGTAATAAAGTAATTTTAATTTGCAATATGCACATGATATAGAATCCTAACCTTGCGTACAACTTAACTTTGTGCCATCCCATCGAAAGCTTTTGGTGCAAAGGCACCTCCTCTTCCCATCAATTGCTGATTTGCAAGTTGAATGTGGTCAATCCTTGCAATCTGCAGGTAAATTACAGAGTGGCTCCAGTGGTGGCTCCCAAACAATCTCAACATCATCTGTAACTCTAGATGAAACATTAGAACTAGAGTTTCTTGGAGTAGTTAGATTAAATGGCAATGACTGGTTTAGCCGCAAACTTCCTACATCCATGACTTGTATAAAAAACTTTGATGTATTTTGATAGATACTAGCGACTCGATATGTCCCACCGAGGGCCTTGAAGCTAACCTGGCCAGAGGTAGTGTTGCAATTGAAGCTGAAGTACATAGGATCACCACAATTTGAGCTAGTGCTAAGTGGATAAGGGATCATGTTTGTGCCACAAGGCTCACAATTTTGTACAGTTGGTTCTGCAGAAATATCAAGTTTCAAATAGTGAATAAAATCAAACAAATAGGACTTGGCCTTATATACATGTAATGAAATTTCCTATCATTGCAAATCCATCTGTCCACAAACCGACAGCCCATCATCCCATGGGCCATGGTTGAGAGTTTATAATATACAGAGACAAGGTTAACATTTTATTTTTGTTCAGTAAAGATAATTGATATTTTCAATTATCGGCTCACCTTGACAAGTGTAAGGTTGAATTTATTCAACCATCTTATTGGCTTTATTCCGTGCCAAATTTGCTTGTAATTCAGCATTTAGTAACCTGTATTTAGGTGGGTTTGATGTAAGGGTAGTGAGTGAGATAGAGTGAAGTTTGCTCAAGAGTGTGCAAGAAAATAGAGTGTCGCGGCTGGGACTCGCGGGTGACTCGCGGCTGCAAGCCGCCAGAAGCTGCACACGTGCCAAGCATGCTGGAAGATGAACAGTCATGCTAGCTGGAGCACTATAGGACAAAACAGGACAACTGGCCATACGGTTATCTCGCGACTGGATCTCGCGACTTAGTCAAGCCGCGAGGTCAAGCCGCGAGCCACCCCTGTTTTGTAAAAACCTGACGTTTCACATTCCTCTCACTCCAGTATAAATACCCCTATTACCCACGATTGAAAGAGAGCTTCCAGAGAGAATTTTGAGAGAGAAACCCTAGAGAAAAACTAGATTGATTCACACACAATCTATACCTTAGAGACTCTTCAAATTCCTCAACTCTCTTCCTCTCCATTGTCAAATCCTTGAGAGGCTTTATACCAAACCAGGTTCTCACCATCATCATCTTTGTGAGTCTGCTGTTTGGATTTCTGGGAAGCAGTTAGGAAGGAACCAATCTTCATTGGTTGATGCTACGGTCTAGTAGCGGAACCCGGGAAGCTAGAAAAGAAAAAGGTTCGGCGCAACCTCGTTGGAGCAAGAAGCTTGGAGGGCTTAGGTGCACTGGGTAGATTAGGCTTGGAGGTCTATTGCTGTCCTTGTATCCCAACTATATTTTCTAATGGATTGATTACCGCTTGGAGGGCGGCGGAGAGGTTTTTCGCCGAGGGCTTCGGTTTCTTCTTCGATAACACATCGCGTGTTATCTTTGTGTTTGCATCTTCCTTCCTCTCTATCTTTGCCTTTTTATTTATCTGCTGTGGATATTAATCTGTTATGGCTTAGATAGTATTTAATCAATTTCGTTTGATAGCATATGTTAAGTTTCCGCACACTAGTTGTTTGACATATTGCTTGAATTGATTAAGTTATTATTTGGGGGTCTAAACGTTCAAAGGTGTTTTTGTACACGTTTTTGAACTTTCAACAAGATTTTGGTTATTATGTAGAACCATGCTCCTTGTCAAATTCATTATAAATAAAGTTACTAAGTTGTTAGTACTATTATTGTATCCAGTATCTTAAGGGAGTGGCTGTTTCTTTAACATTTTGTATAGACTTTGGCTTGGACTATAAACAGCTGGCAAGATTTCTAAACTTTCTACTTCATATTCAAGACGCTATCTAAATTTCCTTTAGTAAAATAGTACGTTAGTAAATCTAAGCAATTTATGTAAAATCGACCAGTTAGTACATTACCTATATCCGAAATTGCTACACGGATGGAGAGGTTATAACCTTCAACATACTCCTCTTGAAGATTAACTAGCTCCTGCGTCCAAATCAAGCATGACTTTTCATCATATGTATAAGAGCAGTCGCAGTTTTTAAGGCACAATTCTTTGCATTCTGTTTCGTTTCCGACCTGATGACTTTGTTCTGGTTTTCTGCCTATATTCATCATCTTTAAGTTCAAGAAGGTATCGCCACAAGACATCAAATTTTTGGTGCACCCATCCGAAAAATCTCCAGAATACCACTTCTGAGGGACATGGGGCATGAACCCTGGCAAACATTTGCATGGCAATTTATTATCGTTTAAATTACAGCTACCAAATTTTCCACAAAAATTGTACACACTAAAATTGTCACTCGGATTCACAGCAAACAACGACCAAGTCCCGTTTGTGCTCTGTTCCCAATACTCTATCTTCCCACTAAAATTCATCACCAACCTTGCTTTCTCAAGATCAAGACGATTTTGACCTTCTGTTGTTGTGACGATAGAGTAATACCTACCATTCTCCAAGCTTTTCCAGTAAATCTTCCCCTCTTTGTTGACGATTTGTGTGTTCGATTTATATTCATTTATTTTGTTTCTTCTTATTATCCTCCTCTGACCATAAATTTGCCATTCACTTTTCCATTCTATGTATAATTTTTCCTCGTAAAAAATGTTATTTCTCTCTCAATTTTTGGGTGGACTTTTTAATTTTTCTTGCAAATTTGTTTTAGGTTGATAAATATTTATGTTATTTAGAACTTTATTTTAGGTTGATGCGATTTAGTTTTGTGTTTTAAGTTTTTTTTTTTTGGTCCACTTTGATTGTTAAATGTTATCATATTGCATTATAAAGAATTAAAGATAGTATATACAAAATTTTATTATTATATTACATAGCATTGTTTTGATAATTTGGTGTTTGTTGTTACATCTTTTATTTTTACTTCTTTTTATTCTCATATTATTTTATTCAACATTTAAATTTAGTTACATCCTTCATATCATTAAATTATTTATATTTCTTCTACTTTTTATATTAAAAAATTTAACATATATATATATATATGTTGGAATTTACTTACGTGTGCCCTTGGGATTTACTTAAATTCAATAAATAAAATTGTCCTCATAAAGAGGAATAGTGTTAGGGAAACACTCATTCTCACACCTAACTTGTCAAAAGAAATATGGAATACAAATAAATGTCAATTTAGAAACATTTAATTAAAAAAAAAAATATTAATGAGGATATCAAACGAAATAGGAAAAAATGCTCATACACCCCCTGAACTTTAGAGGAGAGGCCCTGACACCGCTTTTAACTTTTGTTTTAGCCAATTTACTCAAACTTTACAATTTTGCCAAATTAATACATCAATTGGTTTTTTTTTTTTTTTTTTTTTTTTTTTAGGAAATACATCAATTGGTTTACCATTACTTTCTCAAAAAAAAAAAAAAAAAAAAAAAAAATCAGTATGCCTTTAATATACAAATAGAAACATACATGGAGTTTACAATACAAATACTAGGGCCAAAATTGAGAATTAAGCCCATTTTCCTAACTATATAGTTAGTAGGCATGGTTTTAAAAGTATATATTTTACTAACATCTCGAGTCTCAAAGATTTAATTTTGGGCTATAAATTGAGTTTCAAAGACTCAGTTTTCATGGTCTGATCACGTCTAATGTGGCATTTTTTCCACATAGCATCCACTTGAAAATTGAGTCTCTAAGACTCAATTTATAAGCCATTTACAAAACAAGTATAATGTTTTAAGCACACCCTTTACACCTTCTCATCAGAGAAGAAAGAGAGAAAGAGGAAAAAAAAGAAAAGAAAAAGAAACATGGGTTGTAGTCAGTTGAAGATCGAGATCGGAGTGGGTGGCTTCAGATCGGCGTGGGACCATGGGTGGGTGGGTTTCAAGTCGGCATGGGTGGCTTCAGACCAACGTGGGTGGCTTCAGCTCGGCGTGGGCCGTGTGTGGTCATGGGGCATGGGTGGCCATCGGTGGTCGTCAGTGCTCGTGGCTAGCCGTGGGTTGGGTTCAGATCGTTGTGGGTTGTCGTGGGTTGAAAAAGCTAAGTAGAATGGGTTTTCTTGGTGGATTAGTTCTTTGTAACTTTTTTTTTTTAAAAATTTGGTTTAACCTCTCTTATGTGTTGTGCTTGGTGAGTTTTTCTCTCTCTTTCTTCTCTGATGAGAAGGTGTAAAGGGTGTGCTTAAAACATTATACTTGTTTTGTAAAGGGCTTATAAATCGAGTCTTAGAGACTCGATTTCCAGGTGGATGCCACAAGGAAAAACACCACATCAGACATGATCAGACCATGAAAATCGAGTCTTTGAAATTCAATTTATAGGCCCTAAATCGAGTCTTTTAAACTCGAGATGTTAGTAAAAAATATAGTTTTGTAACAGTGCCTACTAATTATATTGTTTGGGAAACAGGGTTAATTCCCAATTTTGGCCCAAATACCAGTCCTAAACCCATATGAAAAGAAGAGAGAGACACGACTGAAGCAAAACCACCAGAGATCGCCGCATTCCTCCTTCGACGACGGGTTTATTTGTCCTGCTATTGATCTCTCCCCCACATTCAATCACTTATTATTTGGATCTGCAATTTATACTTTATAAACTGATTTTCATTCTGAATTTAGAAAATAGACAAATTGATCAAACAATGAAGCCATATGGCGGGAATGAATCACAAGGAGAAAATTAGGGCTGTAACTGTTTGGTTTGGTAGGTTTTTTTTTTTATCTGGCCAACCGAAACCGAAAATTTCGGTTTGTAAAAGTCTCAACCGAAACCGACCGAAATAGTTGAAAAACCGTTAGTTTCGATTTCGGTCGGTTTCAGTTTTTGGGCTTGGAGTTTGCGCCAATTGGGCCTTTTTTTTTTTCCCACCAATTTTTCACAATTTCCCAACCATTTTCTCAACTCCTAAACAAGTTTTATAACAAAAAAAATTCAAAATATACACTTAACACAACCAAAAATCAAAATAAAAACATCTTTTATTCACAAACTCGGTGAGAGGAGGAAGAAAGGGTGAGAGATTGAGGGAAAGAGAGGATCGGAGTGCATGGAGCGGTGGTGGCCAGGTCGGTTTCCTTGCATGTGGCTCATCTGTCCTTTCCGAGGCACTGCCTATGACTCAGTATGGCAGAAGCGCGGCCAGATCAGCGATCAGTGGTGGTGGCCAGATCGGCCATTGTGTTAGAGAGCTTGGTGGAGCATGGCCTAGGTCGGTTGTCAAGATCGGAACTCGTCTGTGCATGGCTAGCGATTGGAGAGGTGGATCGGTGATGAGGGAGGGGTGGGTTGAGATCTGGGTGGACCAGTGTCTGTGGGTCTTGGGTGTTTGGCCGATGCTTGATTTGGGCGGTGTGTGGAGGCAACGGTAGAGGGAGATTCAGCGTGAGAGGTAGGGACCGTGGAGTGAGGTTGTCTGAAGCCTAAACGTGAGAAAGAGGAAAGCGTGAGAGTGAAATCTAAAAAATGTGGGTATGTAGGGTAGGGTTTTCCAACTTTTGATTTTATACTCTAATTAGTTTTCGTTTATTTAGTTTAATTAGATATTTACTTAGTTTAATAATAGGTGATTAATCTAATGGGTTTTAAAATGCTATATTTACTTAGTTTACTTGGCCGGATCATTTGAATTTTGAAATGAAATGATGGAGGCCATTGCCTAATTGTGAATCACTGAGTTGTATTAAAATGAAATGATGGTTAATGGAAAGGTCCACTGCCCAACACAAAGCTGCCAGCCAATATTTACAAAATATTATATATTTAATATAAAATATAATATAATAATATATTTCGATTCGATTCGGTCGGTTCGATGTATTAAAATTTACCACCGAAAACCAAACCGAACTTTTTGGTTTTTCGATCGGTTTGAAGCGGGTTTTTTCGGTTGTTCGGTTTTTTGCACACCCCTAGAGAAAATGGTAAAAAATATGGAGATGGTAAAAATTGTTGAGAGGTTTGATGTTTCATAAGCTGGCTGACACATATTATACAGATGGTGATGTCTTTCTCCATTTCCCCATTAAAGTAGGGTTATCTCAATAATGGAGAATCTAGCCTTTTGCCCCAATTTGGCAAAAAATTTGGCAATATGTCCCTGTTTTCAAACTATATAGGAGTGTGCCCCTGTTTCGATACTCAATTACCTTAAAATTGAGTTTCATTAAATACTCGATTTGTAGAAAATCAAGTTATGCCCAATCAAACTTAAAAAATAAATTAAATAAAATTTGCATGGAACTCGAGTTCCCAGAAATCGAGTTCCATGCAAAAAAAACTTTGGTGTGATCACCCCATACAAGGTTAAGGCAGCCCTATAGTGGCGTTTTTAAGCCCTATAGTGGTGTTTTTAAGCCCTATAGCAGCGTTTTTCTACAAATTTTTTTTAATAAGTGTGATTACCCATCCAGGTTCAGGGAGCCCTATAGTGGTGTTTTTAAGCTTTATAGTGACGTTTTAAAACCCTATAGCAGTGTTTTCTTGCAAATTTTTTTCTAAGTGTGACTATCCCATGTTAGGTTAAGGGAACCCTATAGTAACTTTTTTTAGCCCTATAGTGACGTTAAAGCCCTATAGCGGCATTTTCCTGAAATTTTTTTTCTAAGTGTGATTATCCCATGGCAGCTTGAGGGAGCTTTATAGTTGCGTTTTTTAGCATTATAGTGGTGTTTTGGAACTCGATCTCCATAAAATCGAGTTCTATGCAATATATATATATATATATATATATATTTTAAAAAAAAAAAAATTTGATCCGGCATAACTCGATTTTAAATCAATCGAGTTTTTCATTGAAACTCGATTTTAAGGTAATCGAGTTTCGAAATATGAGCACGTACCTATATAGTTTACAGATAGGAACATATTGCCAAATTTTTTGTCAAATAAAGGCAAAAGGCTAAATTCTCCTCTCAATAATAATATGCAGACTAAACAAGTACAACAACCGTTAACAAAAGCTTTTATAATTTTATTGTTATTGTATGTAAATAGGAATTTCAAAAAGCTAGGGGAGCCCCCCTACCCCCAAGCTACGCCTATTCACCTATGTTCTCTCTTAACGTACTCTGCAACTCTTATGATATCAACAACTGACCACCCTCTCGAGAAACGAAAAATCAGATGTGAAAGAGCAATCCACAATTACATGAGTATGGTTGCAAAGAAAGAAAGTACAGCGATACGAACTCTTCACAGAAATAAAATAATAATTAAAGTAAAAAATAATTGGCCAAGGAAGAGACTTGTATTGTAGTATAGTTTGTGTCCAATGCTTTTGTGCATAGGAGGACACTTCGCTTTACAGAATACTATTTTGCCAAAATGAATTTTAAGTCTTTATATTTTGGGTTGATTTTCGACGTAGTTTTTAAATTGATTTTTCTCTTAGGTTAGTCTTTAATTTTTGAAAATTATTTTTATTTTGGTTCTTGTCATTAATCCAATAATAAAAAAATCTGAGGTAACAAACGGAATGCACTATGCGCATAGTAAATGCTAACATGACCAATAAAATAATAATAAAATATTTTATTGGCATTTTTTAAATACTATGTCAGCATTTTAATTTTTTTTAAAAGCCACATTAGAAAATTAAAAAAAATTAAAGAAAAACCTTAAATCTAATTAATTAAAATTTTCTTCTTAATATTTCTCAACTTGTTCTTCACAAACCAAACCCAGCAACTAAGAACTCAAACCCATCACAAGAATATAAACCCAGCAACCAAGAATTCAAACCACAAGAACACAAACCTAGCAACTCAAACCCATATCAAAAGAACACAAATGAAAACAAGAAGAAAAAATTAAATTAAATACTAATAGGAAATTTTCTTCATGTTCTTCCCAAATCCAAGAAGCAACCAAACCAATCTCTAACAAACCCCAAATCCAAATCCAACAACCAAACCCAATCTCCATCAAATCTAGAAAAACAAAAAATAAATCCAAGATACAAAGCCATAAATAAACCCAAGTAGCAAACCCATAAACCCAGAAATTTTCTCAGGAAACAAACACACAAAAAGGAGAGGAAAATTAGACCACAAGTGAAGCTGTAGGCAGAGGAGATAGGGTTTGGGGTGGCTCGTCCATGGCAAATCAGGAATAGGTGTGCCGCCATGGCCAAATCTCCATAGCTTTCTTGTTCTTCTTTCCTAAGTCCCATGGCTAAAAACCCATCTTCCCCACCGACCCATGGCTGAAGAGTGAAGACCCATGGCCACACCCCACCGATCTAAGCCCAGATTAAACCCACAACCACCGATCTCCACCTCAACAACCACCACCACCAATCTAAGAGAGAGCTTTAGAGATTTTTGTTTGGGTAAGCAAAACACCACTCTTCGAGCTCTAGAGCTTTAGAGCTTTAGAGATCTTCAGAGATTTTGATTTATGGTCCAGTCCGTCGACTACCACTCCGTTTGTCGCTACTCCTTCATCGTGGGATGACTACTAGAGGTGTTAATTCAGGTTAGCGTGTCGGGTTCGCATCATGTCAAAGTAGAAGTATTCAACTAAATGACTCAACCCGAACCCGACCCATTTAATAATCGTGTCATGATTTTTCAACCCTAACCCAACCTGTTAATAAGGCGGGTTGACCTAACCCAACGTACTTGACACGCTTAATAAATGGGTTGTATTAGGTTGACACGAATGTGACACAACCTATTTCAACTTGCTTAATATTAAATGTAACATCTATCTAGAAATATTTTATTTTTTATATCCCAATAGTAGAGTATATATTTCAAATCTTCAACCCACATTCAAAATAATATAGTTCAACAAACATATAACATCCATCTAGAAATAAGTTTTTTACAAAAATATGAGAAGGTTTAGATATTTAGGATTTAGATATCTAGGGTTTGTAAAGTTTCAATTTCCAATTATATTCTTTGTAAGTTTTTGTAATTACTTACTTTTCTTTTTTTAAAATATAAATTGGATATAAAAAGTATTTGACAAATCTAAAATAAAATGAATATTTATTTGTTATACGAGTTAAACAAGTTATGTTAAATAGGTCATTTCGGGTTGACACAAATAAATTGGCGTGTCAAATGTGTCTATTGCAGGTCACGAGAGTTGACCCGCTTATAACCTGTTTCTTATCGTGTCATTTTTGGGTCAATCCATTTATGACCCAAACCCACTAAGGCCTAACCCTAACCTGCAAAAACCCGTGTCGAATTCGCGTCGAGTTCTTTGGTTGGGTCAAACATTGACACCCCTAATGACTACCACCACCACTAGTAAGAGAGGAAAAGAGAGAGGGTGAGTTAGAGAGACATCTGAACTTGCTTTTGAAGAGAGAGAGAGAGAGCTTTAAAGAGACAAATTGAAAAATAAAATAAAAATACTAAGATGTGATGGAAATATGCATGTATGCAATGGAAAATTAACGAATCTACTTCATTCGCAATTGATAACATGTTCTATGTAAATTTCAAAATATAAATATTACTCACCACAAAAGAAAAGCCATAAAGTAGCTAGTGTTTCTCTCCCTTTTACAATTATTCTGCACCAATGAAGAGCTAAGTAGAAATTGAAAGTAATATTTAACAATTAAAAAAAAGCCATCTCACTACAAAAGATTAAAAGATAATAAACAAAATATTTTGATATTTTACCATCCATCCACAATGATGGTCAAAGCGAGCAACACAGCGATCATAAATGCTGTAGTGCTTGGACCTGGCAGGTCTGAACCAAAGGAGGAAACAATCATTATTAAAAGAATTAAATGAAATTTTCCAAAGAAATCTCTACGACTCTCTCCCTCCCCCTGTCTCTTGTGAAATTAGTGATTTCATTGGGTATAAAAATAGCCTCTTTGGTTTTCACGTTTGATTGCAAAATCAAGAAAAAACTTAATTAGCACAGTAAATCACTTGAACCGATACATAGAAGTGATTTTAATGAGAATAGGCCCATATACATTTAGCCACATGGAGCAAAATTCAACTTCAATTTCAGATTCTAATTGAACAATTGGAAGGATAATTGTGAACTGATCACCACATAGATGTAGACACATGGCACAAAATTAGAGTTCTAATTTGGAATTGCAATTTGAGTTTCTCTCTGCTTCATCTATTATTATATATATAGAATAGTCGTGACCCCAAAATTATGGACTTCCTCAGGAGATATAATCCTTATTTGGTTTCTAATCCATTGTGCTTAACTAATTTACTTCAAAGACAGCTAACTTCTTGTTTTTTAATCTTGTTTTCTTCTGTATCTGTCAATTCAAGAAGAACATAAATTGGAAGGATTTATTATTATTTAAACTAAGATCCTTCAACTAAAATTCAGTTCAATGCTAATTTAGCTTGGCTCTAATTTTTTATGCCTATTTGTTTAATATCGTGGACCTAGTTCATCAACTTCTCAAATGATCTAACATTTTGATTAGATTCAAGTTCCCTATTTGCTTCAGGATTAATGCCTAATGAGAAATATTATGTAAACTCATTACTTAGATTAAAGTACATCTTTTACTCTCAAATTTTGGAATTATTTTTATTTTGGTCTTTATAATTTGATTTAGTATTCATATTGCCCTAATCAATCATTTCAATCAGTAATCTAGTAATACCACTAATGTAATTTAATTGATGCCACTTATTTGACACTTAATGGTCAGATTATTATCAGAAATGGATGACAGGGTTAATATGAAAACGAAATCAAATGTGAAGGGCCAACATGAAAAGTTAAAAATATAAAGGACCAGACGGAAAACAACCCCAAACTTTAAGGGCTAAAATTGTACTTTAGTCAATTAATTAACTATTTAGCAATTATGCCAATTTAATTAAAATTTTTAATGATGTTAAGTTAATCACAACCACAACAAGTACCAAATCTAAAGAGTAAACAAAGAGACAATAGTAACTCAAATTTGGTAATGAAGTGAAAAACTATTTGAAAAAACTCCAAAGGAAAAAAAACATTCTGAGTGTAACCTAACCCAACTAAGAAAATCTAGTTAAACTCACTTTACTCTAGACAGTACCCTATTGACCTATAACAGTTTTAGAATGTCTGAACTCTTTGTACATGAACCCCTTCTGGAACAACCCATCTATGTTCACTACTAGAATTTTTGATCGACTCCAATGACTCTTCTTGAAGGTTTGAATACTACAATGATATGTATATTGGGTTGATAAACTTTGTGGTTTCAGTTTTGATTACCAATATGGTAGCAACTTTGTAGTGAATATTGACATTTCGAACTTACAGGTTGAACAAATTAGGTTTAGGTTATCACTGTTTATGGTGTACGACCACAATCTTTCTAAACCTTGTGTGAAGTTAGGTTTATAGAAAGTCTTTTATATGTTATGCAAGTATGGTATGAAAACCAAGGCAACCCACCTTTAATTAAAACGCACTAGATTTTTTTTTCATGATTTCCAATTGATCAAGTCACAATCAAATAAGATTAGCTATCAAAAATCATCTTTCAATCAATTGAGAAGAGAATGAAAGTCTATCAAAACTTGATGTTTGATCAATCAAGGCAGTTGAAGTCCTGATAAAATGTCTCTTTGCGTTGCATCTTCACATTGCAATCTTGATCATTGATCTGCATATTACAAACTTGATCATTATTTATTACATTGTCATGGAATTTTTCAATCTAAAACCTAACACCAATTAAAAAGAAAGTAAAAAAAGAAAAAAGAAAAAGATTTATGATCATTAGTTTTCATATTAGTAGATAGTTGCCATTGGCTAATATATTTGCAAAATTGTGTGCTACATGGGATTGTCAAAGTGGAGTGTGGTTATCACATCATCTATCTATTGATACTACACTCTCAATTGATGAATCGAAGTAGGCTACAATTAAGTGTGAAAGTTCAAACAGTGTATAAAACACCTTTAAACGTTTAGACCCCCAATTACAAAATAACCTGTATGGCACCGAGATCCCAAGACCTATATGGGCCCTGGGCCCAGGCCCAATGGAACAGCCCCATTGCCCTAAGCCCTTTTTGAAACTGCCTTCATGTAAAAACAAGTTTTGGGGCTTGAATCCTGAGAAGTGTTCGGCATAAGCTTTCTCGAACAAACATATGAACCCTGTCTGGGAAAATCATGAAATGCTCGGGGAATAGCATTACCGAGCACAATCGACTAAGCTGGAACCAAGTTCTGAGGCCATAATTATTGCATCCCACTCTCACCTAAACACCCATTTAAAACAGATAATATTGGACCTTCAATAGCACTAGCGGTGGCTGTAATCATAATCTCCCGACTAACCTTAGCAATAAATAGCAGAAGTTTGGGAAGAGGAGGGGGTTCAGAAAAAAGGAGAAAAAACAGTCAGTGAGGAAGAGAGGATGAATATTGCTTTGAGTCTCTCTGTCGAGAACGACCTAGAGTAGGAAATCTTGAAGCCCACTCTACAAACAAATTGTGAGCCCAAGTGAGTCCAAGCCCAACAGTCTCATCTCTGGTTCCCACATAACCAATTCAAGCTTTATGACAAACAACAAGTCTGCGGAAAATGAACACAAGCTATAAACAAAATTGGTAAACAATCTAAACCAATTAAAATCACATCCACAACAGAAAATAAAAGGCAAAGATTAAGGGAAGAAAGCTACAAACATAAGGACAACAAAACGATGTGTTATCAAAGAGGAAACCGAAACCCTCGGTGTAAAACCTCTCCACCGCCCTCCAAGTAGTAAGTAATCCACTTGAAAATGTAGTTGGGATACATGAACAGCAATAGACCCTCTAAGCCTAATCTACCTAGTGTACCTAAGCCCTCCAAGCTTCTTGTTCCAACGAGGTTGCGCCGAACCTATTTCTTTTCTAGCTTTTCGGATTCTACTACTTGACCATATCATCAACCAATGTGAAATTGGTTCCTTCCAAACTACTTCCCAGAACACCAAACAGCCCTCTCACAGTAATGGATATGGTGAGAAAAGGTTTTGGTAAAAGGCCTCTCAAGGATTTAACAATGGAAAGGAAGAGAGTAGAGGAATTTGAAGAGTTTCTTATATAAAGATTGTGGATGAATCAATCTTGTTTTACTCTAGGGTTTCTCTCTCAAAATTCTCTCTAGAAGCTCTCTTTCTTTCGTGGGTATATAGGGTATTTATACTGAGATGAGAATGGAATGTGAAGAGTCAGGTCTTTTCAAAACAGGGCTGGCTCGCAGCTTGACCTCCCGGCTTGATTGAGTCGTAAGATCTAGCCGCGAGATAACTAAACGGCCAGTTGTCCTATTTTGTCCTGCAGTGCTTTAGCTAGCATGATGCTTCAACTTTTGGCATGCCTGGCACGTGTGCAGCTTCTAGCTGCTTGCAGTCGTAAATCACCCACGAGATCCAGTCGCGAGTCTCTGTTTTTCTTGCACACTCTTGAGCATTTCTTCACACTATCTCACTCACTACCCTTACAAAAATCCCACCTAAATACAGGGTTACTAATTGCTGAATTACAAGCAAATTTGGCATGGAATAAAGCCAACAAGATGGTTGATTAAATTCAACCTTACAATCTCCCCCTTTGCCTATTTTGTGACAAAACCCTAAAACAAACTCTAGACATAACATGTGAGTTGGAAATAGTTGAACATAACTTACTCACACCTAACTCTAGAAACTGTGAAGCTCTTAAATCATATGAACATGAATCTCCTAAAACATAACAATACACCATGATCATTGTATGCAGAAAAGCATGAAATGCATATAAAGCAGGCATGATGTGATCAAGCAAAGATGGAGTTAAGAAACAAACCATGGCTTGATCAAACAAGTAATCACTACAAGGTAGTGACCACAATGCTCATTCACACTTGGAATGAACACTTGGACATACAAGCTAACAAGCTCAATGCAAGTCACTTGCATGCCCAACACTCAACTAATGCATAATACACTAAGTATATGCATCTAGGAACAATCCTACAAGGGCACAAGAGTGACAGTACTTAATAAGAAAATGCATGACATTTAGCTAGAAGTACTGATTTAACAAAGCATAAAGCATGGTACAGACCATAAAGCCTACAGATAATGAAAACAAACCCTAAAAGCTTACAAAAGCAACATAGGTACAAACCACATTATATACTGAAAAACATCAATATATACCAAGTTTCAAAAACATCCATGAGTTATGAGTTTAAACCAGACAATAACCATAACCACAGTGTACCAACCCATAGTAACAACAATTATCCAAAACATAATACTTTAACCATAAACATAAACAAAATAAATAAGATAGACACTGTTTTTGACTGCTTTCCCTCAAAATAGTACTCCCCCTTAAGAGCTGCTTCTCAAAAACTTCTCCTCCTTTTTGACTAGAATGGCCAAAGGGTCACTGCCCATGATGTGTGGTGATGCTGTCAAATTTTGCTGAGAGAACATCAAGTTGGTCCTACATGGCTGCTATCTTCTCAGACTGCTCAATCTGGACCTCTCTGATTCCATCAAGTCTTTCCAGAATGACCTGAAATGCATCTGGAGGTATATCTAAAGAAGTTGATGCTCTAGTTCTCTTGCCACTCCTTCTGGGTATTGAAGTTGATGCCTAACCTGCTACCTCTGCCTCAGTCTCCGTTGGAACACCCTCTCCTTCATCACCTTCATCTTCTTCACCTGGAAGACGAACACTTATCCTTTTGAAGGTTTGCTTGTTAATTGCTGAAGGTGTAGACATGGTACTGATGTCTCGAGGGATTGCAACACCCTTCTTTCTGAAAATCCTCATGAATAGACTAGGGAAGATCAATTTAGGCCTAGAAGTGGTTCTAGTCTCATCCACAATAGTATCAAATATGTGGGAACTGATATCAATGAATGTCTTTTCCTTGAGCTCCATTAGAAAAATTGCTCTAGCATTGTTAATTGTAGTCAACTTCTTTATAGGATACAAGTTAAACATCATGATAATAGTGAGACACCTCATGTCCATTGGAAAGGCTGTGGTATTTAGTCATTTCCCTTCTCTCTGTCCACCAATCCTCTGTTGTACAGTTTCAATAGAAAGCATCCTATCCTTATAGTTGACGAAATCATGATCTTCTAACCCTTCAAGACCTAGCACATCATCAATGTCATGTGCATCTAAGGTGAATTCTGTTCCTCTAACCCAACAGCTCAACTCATCTTCCCTTATCACAGCATTGGAGTAAAAGTCCCTAATCAGGGGTTCACATACAACTAGGAAATCACTTAGCAGCTTTTCCCATCCTCTCCTCTCAAAACAACTAGGGATAAAGGTGTCTCTTAAATCCTCCAAATCCACATACCTTTCTTGTACGATTCCTGCCTTTAAGAAACAATTCTTGTATCTCTCAAAATCGAAAACAAACTTAAACAGATTATGGTCCATTTTCATTCTCTTATCTACTTTCTTGGCAGGTGTTTTCTTCTTTAGGGATGAAGTAGCCATCTGTAGACAAGCAGAAAAGGCCACAACAACAAAGCACAGTACATGTGTACAAAAAAATCAGTACTCTGTTAGTGTCATAAAGAGATAAGTGTAGAGCAACAAGACCAAAGATGGCTTAAAGTCAGGTATAAAGGAAAAGCCTCAAAACTTAAACCAATAACTCAAACGAGTGTACCCATTGGTAGATACTCAAGAACAACCAACATTTTGCAGAAAAGTTCTAATACTGCTGAGTATAGCATCACCCAAAGGACATATGTCAATGAGACATATATTTTGATAAGTATGAAATAGCACAAAAAAACTCAAGACAGATACACACACTAGATAAACTAACACAGAATCAAATCAATATAACCCAACAAACAAAACACAATCATTTTGAATCAACTGAATAAAGTGTGTTCAAACGAAATGGGTATAAGTCAATCAACAAACCCTAGGCATAAAGTAAGACAAATATTAATGAACAAATCTAGCAACCTAAACAAGTTCACATAAATCAAGAGCCTCAACAAGTCAAACATGGACAAAGCTCAACACTGAAACACCAACCCAACACAAATCAGAAAAACAACTCATAGAATCAAGAGAGAAATGCACAAATCAAGAAATACTGAGTGAGAAAGTGAGAACCCATACCTTTTTCTTGAAGATTTTGAGTTGAAATGAAGCGAAAATGGAGTTTGTAGAGAGTGACACGGAGTGTTTGGGTCAGTTTCAGTTGAAAGAGAAAGTGAATAGTCATAAAAAGTTCGAAGGAAAACTGAAAATGGTTTTAAAAACTACCCTTACTATGCAAAACATACATTTTTCGTGACTGAGGTAAGTTGCCAGGAAGTCGCCAACATCACCCGCCAAAACACTTCAATCCAAAAGTTTTGAGAAATTTGCTAAGTGTTTTTCGCTACTGGAAGCCTAACTCGCGAGGGAGTCGCGAGTTAAGCCGTGAAAATCTTTGTGTACCCCTCGCGATTGGACCTTTTACTCGCAAACAAGTTGCCAAAATTTACCCGCGAGCTCGCGATTGTGGCATGCGACTTGACTGACCCGCGACTAAGTCGCCAAGACAAGGCAACACTGTTTTTTGAAATTTTCAGTTTTTGAGAAAACAAAACACTTTCCAAAAACAACTAAAACTGTAAGGTTGAATTTATTCAACCATCTAATTGGCTTTATTCCGTGCCAAATTTTCTTGTATTTCAGCATTTAGTAACCCTGTATTTAGGTGGGCTTGTTGTAAGGGTAGTGAGTGAGATAGAGTGAAGTTTGCTCAAGAGTGTGCAAGAAAACAGAGACTCGTGGCTTGGCCTCGCGGGTGACTCATGGCTGCAAGCTGCCAGACGCAGCACACGTGCCAAGCATGCCAGAAGATGAACAATCATGCTAGCTGGAGCACTAAAGGACAAAACAGGGCAACTGGCCATACGGTTATCTCGCGACTGGATCTCGCGACTTAGTCAAGTCGCGAGGTCAAGCCGCGAGCCACCCCTATTTTGAAAATCCTGACGTTTCATATTCCTTTCCCACTCCAGTATAAATACCCCTTTTACCTACAAATGTAAGAGAGCTTCCAGAGAGAATTTTGAGAGAGAAACCCTAAAGAAAAACAAGAATGATTCACCCACAATCTATACATTAGAGTCTCTTCAAATTTCTCAACTCTTTTCCTCTCCATTATCAAATCCTTGAGAGGCATTTTATCAAATTTTGTTCTTACCAAACCTTGTTCTCACCATATTCATCACTATGAGAGGGCTGTTTGGATTTCTGGGAAGTAGTTAGGAAGGAACCAATCTTCATTGGCTGATGCTACGGTCTAGTAGCGGAATCCGGGAAGTTAGAAAAGAAAAAGGTTCGGCACAACCTCGTTGGAGCAAGAAGCTTGGAGGGCTTAGGTGCACTGGGTAGATTAGGCTTGGAGGGTCTATTGCTGTCCATGTATCTCAACTATATTTTCTAGTGGATTGTTTACCGCTTGGAGGGCGGCGGAGAGGTTTTACGCCGTGGACTTTGGTTTCCTCTTCGATAACACATCGCGTGTTGTCTTTGTGTTTGCATCTTCCTTCCCTTTTATCTTTGCCTTTTATTATCTGCTGTGAGTTGTGATTTTAATTTGGCTTAGATAGTTTTTCCAATTCCATATTATAACTTATGTTAATTTTCCGCACACTTTTTGTTTGACATAATGCTTGAATTGGTTAAGTTGTAATTTGGAGGTCTAAATGTTCAAGGTGTTTATACACATATTTGAACTTTCAGAAACACTAAAAAATCTTTTTGTGATTGAATCAACAAAGATTAAGCATGTGAAAACATATTTTATCAAGTACAATCACATAAATGAATATGACATTCATTCAACATAAACTTGTGTATTGTGTGTAGATATCAACAATGAGATAGTTCTTAGTCTAATTTGAAACTTCAATGATCAATTCAAACAAGGTATACACAATTAGCACTAGATCATGTGATCCATCTCAATTATAGAAGTATGCATATATGACCTCCCACAAGAGTTGATTACATAATTTGGAGCTTTGCATTTGACTCCACTTTCAATCATAACATTTGATCTTTTTGATCCTTTTAAACAATCACCTTTTATTGTGAGAGTGATATTTAATATTTCACCTTGATGAGATAGCCTTTGGCTTTTTTGAATAATCATACACTTTATTTTTGGTTGCTTTCCCTTTTTCCTAGTCAAATACTAGTATGTGCGACAGGCTTTCGTAGCTCAATATCTCTTTTCATTTGGAGATTTACATTTGGTGAGCTCTTTTTAGCAAAAACAAAAAAAATAAAGAATGGGAAGATATATAGGCACAAGTCTATGCATGTCTCAACATTACCATAACTATTCACTAATCATTCATGGCAAGTTTAAAGATCTATTTACAACAGTCATATAGATTTCACAATTTCTTCCACAGTGATAAGAGTGCAAAGGAACAAGCTACACTCATAAATGCACAAAGCCATTAGCACAAATGTACAAGGCAAAACAAGTTTTAAGACAAAACTCAACAATGTCGATCAAACTTTTTGATTTTCTACTTTTTATGTGATTTTTGGATTTTTTACACAGAAGAAGGAAAAGATTGATCAAAATTAACAAAAATGAACGAAAGTATGCAAAAAAAAAAAAAAAAAAAAAAAAAAAAAAACAGACAAACAAATTTCAGCTAACACAATTAATAAGCAAACAACCAAACAAAGTCACAAAGCATAGGAAGTATTGATGCATGGACATGTTGTAATACTTATGCATGAGTACCATTTTTCACCCACACGTCACTTGCATTTGGGGTGATTTCTTATAGGATTGGGTACGAGAGTTAGGGCTTTCAAACCTTCGTGTGAAGCTTTCCAAGCAGTTGGTGAAAGCACCAATCATCTTCATCACGTCCATCATTCCGGGATCACCACTTTGATCTCTTGATGGTTCACCAGCCCAATTTCTCCTGTCATTTCTAGATCCTCGTGACCTTGGAGTAGTTGCACTATTCATTGCTCTCAGCTTTTGACAATTTGGTCGAGTATGCCCTTAAAGTCCGCAATGATGACACACATAGTTCGATCTAGGACCTATTTGTGGTTGTGGACGAGACTTGGCTAGAGATTTAGACCTACCCACAGATTGACTACGAGGGTTGTTCAATATTCGTTGGTTCTCCACATTCCTCTTCTCCTCCATATTGGGCTTCTCAGCAGCAGGGTCAACTTCAAATGGCTCTTTGGCCTTTATAAACTTTACTTCTTTGGTGAAATTGCCAGATGAGCTACTCCCTCCGCTATATCCCAACCCAGATTTGTTTGAAAAATGCTTTTGAGATGAAATAACATCATCTAGCTTCTTGGTAGTGACCCTCTCTATCTTGGCATTTGCTTGAACAACCTCTTGCTCAAGAAATCTCACTTTTTTGTAGGCTTTTGATAGCTCACCATTCAGTATTTCTATCTCATATTTAGCCTCCTTATAGCGAATTAGGAGACTTTTATAGTCCTCCTCTGCCTTCTTCATCTTTCTCACAGCTGCCTTGACCACCCATATGTACTCACCCGACTTTTCCTGGAGTGAGTTATAATTTTCTTGAAGATTGGCTGTGCTTTCATCTTCACAATTTCGAATAATTCTTCATCATTATTTTCTCCAAGTTCTCGTATAAGCAAATTCAACTCATCTAAAGACTCAACATAGGCAATAATCATAAAAGTAGAATAATTCCCTTATTCGTCATAGCTTTCCTCAGAATCTGAGTTGGATGAATCCAAGTCACTCAGTGTCATGGCATACACCTTGCCTTTTAATTTCAAATAATTCGGACATTCTTTCTTAAAGTGTCAATGCCCGTTGCATTCAAAACAAGTGACACCTTGTGTAGATCGGGACTCTTTTCCATCTTTCTTTTTAAATTCCCTTCTCTCCTTTCCTGAGCTTTGGAATTTCCCTTTATTACCAAATTTACCATTATTCTTAAATTTCAAGAATTTTCAGAAATTTTTCACAATGTATGCAACATCTTTGTCAACCACGTCCTCATCTGATGAGTCATGGACTTCCAACTTTGCATTAATGGCCTTAAGAGCAAGAGATTTGCTCTTCTGTTGAGTGGGCAGCAACATTTCATAAGTCTGAAGATAACTAATCAACTCTTGGACTTTGATGTCATCAAGGTCCTTACTCTCTTCAATCGCTGTCACTTTGGCACAAAAACTTTCCAACAATGACCGAAGGATCTTCCTTACTATTTTAGAATCCTCCGTTTTCTCCCCTAAATTGAACTTGCTAACAACCACCTCATTCAGCTTGCTATAGAAAGAGTCAAACGACTCATCCTCACTCATTTTGAGCTCCTCAAACCGAGTGGTTAGCATCTGCAGTTTGGTGTCTTTCACTTTCTTCGTGCCTTCGTAGATGGTCTCCAATATCTCCCATGCTTCCTTGGCAATGGTAATGTGAGAAATCCTATGAAACTCATTTGTGGACACACCACAGACTGTTAGCATTAGATGCGGCGAGTGCTACCTTATCCCATGTGGATTTGGCTTTCTCAGGCCTGGTCCAACCTATATCAACAGCATCCCAAACTGATTCATCAATGGAACATAAAAATGCTCTCATACAAACCTTCCAAAAAGCATAATTACTACCATCAAAATATGGAGGTGCATTTAGGGATTGAGACCGGCCCATCTTAATATGGGGTTAAGGATCACACTATGGTAATGAAACCAATAAAAGTGTACCCACTCTTCTAAGATTAAATTTAATCAACCATCTTGTTGGTTTTATTCCGTGCCAAATTTGCTTGTATTTCAGCAATTAGTAACCCTGTATTTAGGTGGGTTTTTTGTAAGGATAGTGAGTGAGATAGAGTGTTGAACGCTCAAGAGTGTGCAAGAAAACAGAATCTCGCGGCTGGATCTCGTGGGTGACTTGCGGCTACAAGCCGCCAGAAGCAGCACATGTGCCAAGCATGCCAGAAGTTGAAGCGTCATGCTAACTGGAGCACTACAGGACAAAATAGGACAAGTAGCCGTTTTGTTATCTCACGGCTGGATCTCGCAACTCAGTCAAGTCATAAGGCCAAGCCACAAGCCAGCCCTGTTTTGAAAAACTTGACATTTCACATTCCATTCTCACCCTATTATAAATACCCCTTATACCCACGAAAGAAAGAGAGCTTCCAGAGAGAATTTTGAGAGAGAAACTCTAGAGTAAAACAAGATTGATTCATCAACAATCTTTACATAAGAGACTCTTCAAATTCCTTAACTTTCATCCTCTCCATTATTAAATCCTTGAGAGGCATTTTAACAAAACCTTTTCTTACCATATCCATTACTGTGAGAGGGCTGTTTGGTGTTTTGGAAAGTAGTTAGGAAGGAACCAATTTACATTGGTTGATGCTATGGTCAAGTAGCGGAATCCGGGAACCTAGAAAAGAAATAGGTTCGGCGCAACCTTGTTGGAGCAAGAAACTTCGAGGGTTTAGGTACACTGGGTAGATTAGGCTTGGAGGGTCTATTGTTGTTCATGTATCCCAACTACATTTTCTAGTGGATTGTTTACCGCTTGGAGGGCAGCGAAGAGGTTTTACGCCGAAGGCTTCGGTTTCCTCTTCAATAACATATCATGTGTTGTCCTTGTGTTTCCATCTCTCTTCCCTTTATCTTTGCCTTTTATTTTCTGCTATGGATGTGATTTTAATTGGCATAGATTGTTTGCTAATTCTGTATTAAGCTTTTGTTTATGTTCCGCACATTAATTGTTCCTTTTCGATTTTAATTGTTTCATGGAGTGGTGAATTTTTTTCAAAGGACAAGGAAATATTGGCTACGTGGAAAGGTATAAAATGTTTCAAGTTCCTTGGTGCTTTGGCTATGGTCTACACAAAAAAAGAAGATGATGTATACTGCAGACAACAAAGAATGATAGAATTCGGTCTTGTTGCTCCAAAGGGACACACTCTCATATGTGATGGTGTACTAGTAAACTTTCTTGTTGGGATTGTTGTGCATGGCTTCAATTATCCAACAAATCAAAGGTAAAGGTTCTACTGGGAGTGTTCATTTGCTAGTCTAATTCGATTTGCTGGTCTAATTCGAACTAAAACTTGTTTACTCAAATTTTGGCCTATGATTAATTTCTTTGGAGTTGTTGGCATGTTCAACAGTCAAGATGCCTTGAGGTATTGGTGTAGTGGCCGATCATCCCTCATGAAGATTACAACAACACCTTGTGGGCAAGGTGTTCTTAAGGGGAGGGAAATGTTAGGAATGCTATAAGCATATGGATAATAATTGTTGTATTGAGATTTAGTTAGTTAGGTACTTAGTTAGGTACAATTCCAAGCCTGTTAATCACATTTAGCACATGTTGGAATTATTAATGCATATGGGGAATAATAAAAACAATAGGATAAGGCCATGTGGGCCAATGAGATTAGAGCTAGTCTCCTATAAATACATGATTGTAATCCAATATGAGGGAAAAATGAAAAATAAACCAATTTCTTAGTGCATTAGTGCATCTCTCTCTCTCTCTCTCTCTCTATGGAGGGTAACTACCTTGAATTAAGTCAATTTCCCTATAATCCCCATCCATTCTTCTATAATTCCCATCAATCTCCGTTAGGAACCACCGGGTTCCTAACATGATTGATGCCATCATATCTGCAATCAAACCAATAGGTAAACATATTCCTCATCATCTCATTCTCCAAAAATTTAAAAACAAAAACCCAACTTGTAAAATAGATATGGATTTTGACAAGCATAAAGAAGAAGTGTTGTTAAGCAGCCAAATGCCCACACAAAATTACAAAAACAATGACATAGACACAAATATTTAGAGCCTTAGACCCGTACCTCATTAAAAAAAAATTATATTATGTTCATGATGAAAAGTAAGTTAAGAAAGATGTATGAATCATGAATGAAACAAGTAATTCAATAGTATATAAATTTGTTTCTAATAAAGACCAAAAAAAAAAAATGTTAAATTGGTACCTTATTTCCAACTTTGCTAGAGAGAAAAAAGAGGTAGAACTACGTTAGGTATAATAATGATATCTTTATTTAAATAATAGGGTTTTAGGGTATGAAAAAATTACAATTTAACCCTTATTAATGCGGGGTGGGGCGGGGTGGGTCTAAAAAGTGTAAACCCATCCCCATCCCGCCCCGTGGTGTGGGTCTAAAATCTCGCCCCATCCCCGTCCCACCACCTTTGCGGGGTGGGGAAAACCCGCACGGGGCGAAGTGGGGAGGGGTAGGTCAAGCGGGGTGGAGCAAAATTGCTATCCCTATTTATGAGCCAAATAAAGGTGAGATGGATATTGAAGATTTTCAAGTTAAAAAAAAAAAAAAAAAAAAAAAAAAAAAAAAAAAAAGAAAAAAAAAAAAGAGTTATAAAGTGATGAGTAATGGAATGTGACTCACTCTTAAACCAAGCAAGCAAATTATGATAGAGATATAATTTTTAGCACAATTTTGTGTCACAACTCGTCACATGGCGAGTTGTGATTAGTAAAAGTATGTCAATGAGTCATGTGAGAACACATATTTACCAATTACAACTTGTCTTGCGGCGAGTTGTGGCACAAAATTGTGCCAAAAGTTGTGTCCTTAGCATAATTCCCAAGCAAGCTCTTAAACTATAAGAACACTTGGGCCCTATTTGGTACACCATTTTAAACACATATTTTCACTGTTTGACAAAAAAAAAAGTGTGTGGTTAGAGATCGCGCAATAAAGGAAATACCTAAAGTCAAGGGTTTCCTTGGATTATTAGCAAGTTATCCAACTTGAGTTATGAAGATGGGAATACAAATGATTTTATTTTCTTTTTCGAATAAGAATAAGGAATATTAAAAAGTTATTAACTCATATTTAATTGATTTGATTATTTTATGGATCCATTTGACATATATGTATCATGATTGCTTGATCACTATTTCTGGTTAATACAACAGTGGCAGTGAACAACAGAAAAGGCTAACTATTATAATAGTGCTTTTTTTGCTTTGTTTCTACTTCTCTATTTCATCAATAGACATGATCTCTATTTCAAGTAATTCAACCTCAACATTGCAAGTGAAGGCTGTGGCCAATCATAGGAGTATATTTCTGCAAGGAGTAAGGGAATCAATTAAGATAGCTCATTCAGTTGCACACTCTATTGTCTCTGCATATTTGTACTACATCAACCCCTCTAATTCACAAAGCCTAAAATTGTCTTTCAAAATTAAATACCAAATGGCTAGGACCAAGTTCAAGTTTAATGTTAATCCCACAACCAATACTCAAGCAAATCAGTAAAAATCTCCAAGGTACGACCTTATATTCATATACTCACTATTCATTTCCAAATTTACACTCAAGAACACCAAGCCGCCTCTAAATTAGACCCAAATTCATTCTCAATGAAATTTTTTAAATTTGCAGAGAAATTCCCAAACTCTATTGTTAATGCACAAACCCACCATAAATGAACCATAAAAAAATCATACCTATTTCTTAGTTTTCCCAAAACTTTCAAATACACTTGAAATCCCTATGGAATCTTTGAATTTATCTGTAAATCAAAGGCTCACAAATCAGTGCCTAAACAGAAACCTTAAAAAAAAAAAAAAAAAAATCCAAATTTACAAAGGGAAGGAAACCACATTAAAATTGCAATAATATAACAACAAAAACCACCATCAGAAATTTAATTGGGAAATTTTAGGGCAACACTCACTTGGATGTGCGGAAACTAGAGAGGGACTTTCCCATCCATCCAAGATGGTTTGTTCTTAAAGAGGTATTGTGAGGCAGCCTAGAGAGAAGAAGGCTTTCAAAAGAGAGTGTGAGAGAGAAACAGAGAGAGGAGTGTATAGGGAGAAAAAGATATCGATAAACTGTTAGATTATATATATATATATATATATAGTTTTTTAATGGTTAGGAATATGAAACAAGTTTGTAACTACTACCCAAGATTCAGACCGTTCTAATGAATCAAAACATTGTTTCTTTAAATTAACATAGGCTACCAAACACCAACATTACTAAGAATATCAAAACGTTTAAACCACTAAAGAAGAGTCACTTGGGGTCCGTTTGGATAGAATTTATTTTCCTGAAACTGAAAACTAAAAACACTGTAGCAAAATAATTTTTAAATGTGTAAATAGTACTGTGAGACCCATTTTTAATGAAAAAGTGGCTGAAAATGAAGTTTGTGGGTACGTGAACAGTGCACAGGTGTACTATTCATAGAAGACTTGGTCAACAACTGTAGTTGGGGGAAAAAAAATTGAAAACGTGCTACAGTGCCAAAAGTGGACATGGACTTGTATCCAAACCTACACTTGTTTTCAAGTGCTTTAAATGTAAACATGGCTAGTGCAATAAGGAATGGTGTTTTATATTATATCTAAGGAGTGGTGTTTTGTATTATATATAAACAGATATAGATTTTTAGTATTAGAAAGCCAAAGTTTTTCATTAGGAAGTTGAAGGGTTATTGTTTGAGATTGTAATCATGGAACACAAAGGGTTACCGTCTAAAATTGTAACCATGAAAGAGATAAGGTTGAGAATTATTTCATTTTTATTAGGATTTTTAAATTTAGAAAAACTATTTATAAATTGTAGGATAAATTCAGGAAAAAAATTGTAATGACATAGCTACTAATGTGGCTCAACCTGAACGTAGCAACATTAAATGTTACACTTTAGCTTTTAGTAATTAGGATAAATTCAGGAAAAAAAATGGTAATGACATGGCTGTTAATGTGGCTCAACCTGAGCGTAGTAACATTAAATATTACGTTTTAGCTTTTAGTCATATATAGATTTTTAAATTTAGAAAAACTATTTCTAAATTGTAAGATAAATTCAGGAAAAAAAAAATGGTAATGACATGACTGCTGATGTGACTCAACCTGAGCGTAGCAACATTAAATGCTACGCTTCAGCTTTTAGTAAGTAGGATAAATTCAAGAAAAACAGGAAAAAAAGGGGGTAATGACTTGCTGTTGATGTGGCTCAACTTGAACGTAGCAATATTAAATAATATGTTTCAACTTTTAGTAAATTCAGGAAAAAAAAATGGTAATAACTTGCTGTTGATGTGGCTCAACTTGAACATAGTACCATTAAATGCTATATTTCGACTTTTAGTAACATAGTACCATTAATTTCCATTTTTGGAAAAAAATTTCTCGTGAATTGAAAAAGTAATGACAGCTTTTTCAATTCTCGAGAAAATATTTTCAAAAATAGAAAGTTTAATGTGTGCCCTAAAGGCACACATTAACCGGACCCATATATAAATTACACATATTTTTTCTTACTTTTTCATTCACACATATTTTAAAAAATACGAAAATGCACTTTTGGTCCCTACAGTTTGGGTCTTGTTACAATTTAGTCCCTAAATTGATTTAAGTCCTAGATCTGTCCTTGATTTTCAAAAATCATTTTTAAAATAGTCTCTACCGTCAACCCAGTGACAGAAAACGGCGTGCCCTACTTGCTGACATGGATAATAAAATATTATTAAAAAAACTTATTTTGCATTTTTGAAATGCCACGTCAAATTTAAATTAATAAAAAATTAAAACAAAAATCCAGGTCGTAAATTTTAAAATAAATAAATAAATAAACATTAATTTAATTAAATTAAGAAAAAAAATTTTGTCAGTTTAAAAATTTGAGTTTAAAAAATGGGTTTGTTTTTCATTATTTTTCAGAAGAACATTGTTCTTCTTCTTCCCCAGGACATGAACTTCATGCTTCATGTTCTTCCCCAAATCAAACCCAATAAATTCAAAAAATCAAACCCATAAACATCTGGTAAATTAAACCTAATAAATCCAAGAAATCAAACTCATAAACCACCCAATAAATCTAAGAAATCAAACCCATAAACATCAAGTAAATCAAACCCAATAAATCCAAGAAATCAAACCCATAAATCTCTAGTAAATCAAACCCAATAAATCCAAGAAATAAATATACAAATCCATATAAGGGAAAAAAAAAAAAAAAAAAAACCCACAAACACGAAACCAAACCCATCGAGACAACTCCATCTCCAAAACACAAACATGGCCACACCGATCTCCACGGCCACACCAATCTCCACCTCCACTACCGACCACCCACCCCTATAAAATCCCAGAAAAAAGCGGTGATGCTAGCGTCACTAGTATCATCAGACACCAACATATCACCGAAAGGCACGTTGGACACTCCCATCCTCCCTCTCATCAACACCCTCAACAACCACCCTTGCTACTTCACCACCAGCTCCTGCTCCGATCGTATCTCTATCCTCTCCCAACCCATACACCAAACCCAACACAACAAAAAATCCAAAGGCGGCTCCTGGCTCTTCATCTCCAACAACCTGCCGATCCCAACTCGGTCATCTCCCTCCTCTTCCCCGACTCACCAACTTGCTCCGAACTCGAGTCCGAACTCGAGTCCGAACTCGTCCTCCGCTTTGAACCGCTCATCGTCGCCGTGGACTGCAAAGACCTCGCCTCAGCTCAATCACTAGTCTCCACAACGAGGTCGGCCAGGTTCAAAGATTCCGGCATAACCAATACGAACAACAAGCGCGTGATCGTCGCGATCTGCTGCTCGATCCGGCTGGAGGTTTCGTTGGGGACCACCGAGTCCATCATGGTCTCGCCGGAGTTCGTTCTCACATCGTCTGCCTGGCCAACGAGAAAATGGAAGAGACAGAGAAAGAGAGGATCTGAAAAAAAGAAAGAAAAAAAAAAAAAAGACACAAACAGAGAGAATCTGAAAAAGTTTTCTCTTTTTTTGTTTTTGATTTTGAATTTTTTTAGTTTAATTTTTTATTAATTAAAATGCTGATTTGTCGTTAAAACGTTGACATGGATGCTGACGTGGTATTTTTAATAATATTTTAATATCCATGTCAGCGCTATGTTAGCAAGTAAGACACGCCGTTTGTCACCTCAGTATTTTTTGTCACTGAGTTGACAGTAAGGACTATTTTAAAAATGATTTTTGAAAATCAAGGACTGACCTAGACTTAAATCAATTTAAAAATTAAATTGTAATAAGGTCTAAAATATAGGGATTAAAAGTACGTTTTGGTTTTAAAAAAAAATTATAAACTATTATTTAAATTCACGAACCCAACAAAACCTTCACAACGGAAACCATTGATAGCGGAAACCATAAATAATGTCACCTCACCCACAGTCACGCCAGTTGACAGTCATCACATCTTTCCCTCAGTGTTAAATCAAAAATCATAGAGTCCTTGCCACTACAGCCAAATTCTCTCACATATACTTGGAAACAACTCTGCAACAAGTGTGAAAGGAGAAAGGTGTATTATTAGAATTATTCAATCAAATAGTACTCTGTAAAGCAACGTGTCCTCCTGTGCACAAAAGTAGTGGACTCAATCACACAAACCACACTACAATACAAGTCTTGTCCTTGGGCAATTGTTTGGACTTAAACAATTATTTTATTTTTGTGAAGAGTTCGTATTGCCTTTTGATAAACTAGAGTTTGTATAGCTTGTTCTTTCTTTGCAACTTCACTCATATTATCGTGGGTTGCTATCTTTCACATCAGAGTTTTCATTTCTTGAGATACGGATGTCGGTTGTTGACATTGTTAGCGCTTTTTTTTTTTTTTTTTTTTTTTTTTTTTTTTTTTTTTTTTTTTTTTTTTTTTTAAGTTATCTAAAATAATTTAGGATGAATTTGGATTACACTAAAAAGGAAACCAATCTACGTGTTTTTTTTTTTCTTTTTTTTTCCCTATAAATCCTATGTCCAGTTTATGATATCTAAATAAGAATTTTAACGAATTTTTCTTTAAAATTGGATCTCATAATATTATTTACATATTTAAAAATTATTTTACTATAATATTTTTAATTTTTAATTTTAACAATAAACAATATCTAAACCGCCCTTAATATCAGATGTTCTAAATTTAAATGTATTTGTTTACAGAACCTGTAAATCAGTCACGCAATCATCTCATCTTTCCCTTCATCTTAAAATAAATCATAAGTCCTAGCTTACACGTACGACAGCAAATTCTCTCACATGTGTCGGCACTTGTAAACAATTTTGCAACTTGTGGGAAGGGAGAGAAAGATGTGCTATTAGAATTGATCGATGGCGGAAATGCATTTTTGGTTTCTATATTTTGGACTGATTCTCGATTTGATCTTTAAATTGATTTCGCTCCTAAGTCAATCCCTAATTTCAGAAAATCATTTTTATTTTGGTCCCTGCCGTCAATCCAGTAACAGAAAAATCTGAGGTGGCAGACAGAATATACTATGTGCACAGTAAATACTGATGTAACTAATAAAATAATAATAAAATTTTTTATTTGGCATTTTTTAAATGCCATGTCAACATTCTCTAAATTAAAAAACCCATGTCAGTATTTCTAAATTTAAAAAAAAAAAAAAATTTCAATTTTAGTTCAATTCAAAAAAATAAAAAATGAAAATAAAGGAAGTTCAGATCTCAACCTTTCTCTGAAGCTCATCTTGTTAGGATTAGCACCCTTAAATCCTATTGTATAATACTATGTATGATATTAAGTATGACATTATGTATGACTTACTATTGTGATTAATAAATTTGTTTTGTTATTATCTGAAATAATGGTAACATGAATATTTGGATATTATCATATAGTCCATGAGATGTATAGTATATGATTTATGTGAAAAGTCACAAAAGATATAAATCATAAGTTCTTTGTAAACTCAGAATTATAGTTTGTAGTCGGTGATGAAATTAGGCATTTCATCTACGAAGACTATAACATATCAACTAAGATGATTTGTCTTGATTATAGAAGTGGAGATTTTTAGTTGATATGTTGATATACTTTAAGAGTTAAGACATATTGAACTGGACTACTGTGAAATTTATTATTTTCCTAATGACTATTAATTGAATAATAAATCTCACGACTTCTATTTTAAACTCTTAATCCTAAGAGAGTAATGGACCTGATCATGAAGTGTAGGTTACTTTTGATATATCAAGAGTGAGATCTAAAGTAACGGTCAAAACCTCAGTATGTTGGGCAACCACATTTAGTGTTGATGGAACATATATTCTCAAGATGGAATTCATAATCTCTTAACAGAGATATAAAATATTCCTTTGAAATAAGTTTAATGAGTATGGTTATTTAGAGTGTTAGACCTAACCACTTTAGTAAAAAATTATTAAAGTATATATTTATGGAATTGGACTTCATAAATATATAATGAATAACTTAAAATGATTAAACCGGGTACTCAATAATTAAGATGTAGTAATCTACAAAGTAATAGTCTTCATTTATGACTTTGTATTACTACTAATATTTTATGAAGGGGTTACATGTACAATAAAGTTTTGGGATATAATTTATTAATAAGGTCTAGAGTGCAATTATATTTATATAGTGATATTAAATATAATTAATGATAACTTTGGACTTGTCAAGAGTTGATAGAAAAACCCAAGGCCCATTGGAGTTAGTGTCTTATTTATTTCCTTTTGGTCCCACTCCAAGCCACATACTAAAACCCAATTGAAAAGGTCCAAAAGGCCGGCCCAATTAGATAATCAGTTGCAAGGTGAGAAACATACAGATTTTTTGGAATATACACGAAATGGTGTATGTGAGTGTTGGACACTCATTAATTCTCCTTTAAACAAATTCATAGAAACTGATTGAGAGACCACACTTCTTGGGCGTTAGTAGAATTGGAGTGAAGATTAAAAGTTTTCTCAAGAACTTCCGATCTTTGTTTTGAATTTCACCACACCAAGGTACACTCTCTTATCTAATTTGCAACAGAGTTTATACTTTCTAGATATATGCTATGGTAAATAGGCTTCTCTAGCTACATAAAATAGTTCATTATTTTAGTTAGTGCCTCCTTCTTAGAAGATGTTGTTAATGAGGGGTAGCAAATCTATCTCTACAACTAATGTTATGAGATGGGCCTTTGAACAAAGCTTTAATTTTCTTCTGTTTGGAAATTTGACCATTTAATACTCATGTCCAAGATTGTGAGGTGATTAGGAAAAAGAAGACATACTTTCTATTCTATATAAAACTTTTGAAACTCATGGCACAGTAGTGGAGAAGTTCCAAACTATTTTCTTAACTTTCGTTCCAAGTTTTAAATAGCATCAATCAGTGAGAAGTTTCCTTGATGTTTCTTCTATATTTTTGTATCAATTATTGTAACTTTATTTGAGATGTAAGGCAATATGTTGTATCTGTTTGTTCTTCTCTGATTTTTATTTTAAGATTTTTTTTTTTAGGTTTTATTTATTTTACATGCTTCTTTAACTATTTGCAGGCATTTCCTTCTTTGCATATATGGAGCAGTTACCATTAGGCTGATTTGTGCCAAACGATTAAAAGAATTAAGAGTTATGTATATTCTAACGGGTAAAATTCTAATTTGCATTATATAATTTCAAGTTTATGGCTCAGTTACATTTGAGCCTAAGTGTGACATCTTTTTCCCTGTTTATTTGTTGCAATTTATTATGGTGTAGAAAATTCTTTTTTAAGTTTAGCTGCACATGTTGTACAGGTGAGTGCTCTATTTCCCTACTTTTTCTATCATGATTTGATATCTCTAGATTCCTCCTCAAATAAAGGTCCACTATGAAGAAACTTAAAGGAAGAATAATCTTTAATTGCTTTAAGGGCATATTTGAATTCTTCTCTATCCACCTAGCAGCTCCCCCCTTATAAGTTCTTAGTGGAGGGTGAGGTCATAGGTTCAAGACCCACTGGGTGCAATTAAAAAAAAAAAAGGCTTTCAGTAAAGCTTTACTATTGTCAGGTTGATGATTGATGATTAATGGCATTGAAAATTCTTTTCATAGATTAACTCCATATGTTGTATAGATGAGTAAGTTTTTTTCTTGATTTTGCAGCCAAACATGAAAACCAAAGAGGCTATTTTTATACCCAATGAAATCACTAATTTCACAAGAGACAGGGGGAGGGAGAGTGCCGTAAGGCACTGTGAAGGAGAGATTAAGGACCACCACCATGTTAGACCATCTCCCACCTTCAACATAGCCTTTTGCCACCAATACTACTTGAACCACTATTGATACATGTATCTTTAAACAATAAAAATTGGTATCAAATATGATTTAGGTTTTGTTATTTTGGGTTGATTTTATTAATTTAGGTATTTGGGTTATTGGTTTTGATTAAGCTTGAATGACGAAGAAATAAAGGGCATGATCAAAGACGTTTGAAACCCATTTAGCGTAGGGTTGACAGCCATTGAAGGTATTGCCAAGAAACAAGGAATTTTCTTTGCTTAAATGTGGTTTGGTTGTCATCCTATGTGATGTTCTTTTCTTCTTCTTCTCTTCTTATTTCAATTCATTCTCTAAATTTTATTAAGTTTATTTTTTATTTTTTATTTTTATTTTTTATTATCATTTGTTTTTTAATTCCTTTTGATTTTGGTGTCTTTTTTTTTTCCTTCAAATTTTCATATCTACTGGTTTGGGTGTCAATGTTAACTTTCTAATTTAATGAATACTCCAAACTGGATTGAGTATTGCACGCCAACAATTTGATTTGTATTAACCTTTTCTTATTATAATTATGATTGTTGTTTGGAATGTAAAATTGTATTATTTTATTTTTCTATTTGTCTACAGGGGACAAGAATGAGGCACTCCATACATATAGCAGAACTCTTGCAAAGGTCTATTTCTACCCTCTTTTGTGAAACTTTATTTCTTCTGTTTTCGCACCGCCATAGCCATTTTTGGGTAGGTTCCTTTGACTCTTTGTTGATTCGATTTTGATATCATTTATCATTAATTTATTTCAAGTATAGTTTCCCTATGAGATCTTGACTGCACTCTTTGTTAATGTTTCTTTATTTATTTCTGGGTTTGTAGGTGGAAAGGCCAAGCCTTTAAGGCAGCCCAAAGTCCAAGAAGAATGGGTATGGTTAGATCTATTTTTCCCTTTATTGAAATCCTATGAATTTAGACTTAACTGAGCCTTTCAAACATGAATAAACTCATGATTAATAATATATCCATTACCGTGCAGTAGCGCGAGTTACATACTAGTTTAAGTTAAAGAGAGAAATACCATTAATCTCCAGTTTGAGTGGTAGTTTCTTGGAATAATAAAGCAACATCAAGTAAAAGCACTTTTTTACTTTCTTTAGAAAAAAAGAAAAAAAAAAAGAAAAAAGAAAAAAAAAGAAGAAGGTTAATTTTAACAGCAAGCATCTGGCAATACGTCAAACGGTCAAAGGTCTTTGCCAGTCCACTAAATCACGTTTCGTTTTTAATTCTTAGTAGGCATAAATGCACTTTTAGTCCCTAGATTTTGACTTTTTTTTTTTTTTTTCATTTTAGTCCTTACATTTTAATTTTACCACTTTTAGTCCCTAAATCAATTAACGCGTTCCATTTTAGTCCTTTCCGTTAGCCCACTACTGGAAATTTCTTAGGTGGCAGACAGAACTATTAAAATAATAATAAAAATTTTTATTTTATTTTTAAAAATGCCACGTCAGCTTATAAATTAAAAAAATTTATTTATTAATTTTAACTAAATTCAAAAATAGATCGTTTAAAAAAGAAATTAAATAAATTAAATTAATTAAATTAAAAACACAGATCCTCACTCTCTGCTCTATCCCTCTCTTGCTCTCTCTCCCCCACCCCTACACCCACACTCACGATGACAACCATCAATTCTAGCTGTCGCAAGCTTCCAATTTCTCCTCACCCGACCTGGAAGACCAATGCGGGTTAGGTCAGGTCTATGTGTACAACCTCCCCGCAACATTTAACGTAAAGATTCTTGCAAATTGCAATTGGTTAAACCCATGGACCTCATGCTGCAACGCTTTGGAAAACGATGGGTTAGTTCCGGTGGCAACTGGGTTGGTTGGGATCATGTTGAAGAACCTAGCTCTAGCGTGGTACTGGATGGACTAGTTCATTTCAGAAATCGTTTTCCACAACCAACTCTTGAACCATAAATGCCGGGTTATGGAGCCGGAATCGGCTACGGCGTTTTACATTCCATTCTATGCTGGACTCGCGATGGGGAAGTATCTATGGTCGAATTCAAGTGAGGAGAAGCGTGATTAGGTTGGAGGTTGGGTGAAGAGAGAGAGAGATTGTAGATCTGGGTTTGCTTACCCAAACGAAAATCTCTAATGATCTCTTTCTTAGACCAAAATCTCCCTCTCTCTTTCATATTTCTAAAGCTCTAAATCTCTAAAGTCTCTCTCTCAGATTGTGGATTTTGAAAAATCTCTAAAGCTCTCTCTTGGATCAATGGTTGTGAAGTGGTGGTTGGTCCAATGGTCGGTGGGGGTGGATCCTTGGATGGGTTTGACGCTGGTGTGGGTTGCAGTGGCTTGATGGATTAATTGGTGATAGTGGAAGGGCTAAAGTCGGTGGTGGTTTACCTCCAATCTCTCACAGATCAGTGGGTCTCTATTAGATTGGTGTGTTTAAAATTTCTAGGTTTGTTTATGGGTTTCTCGAATTTGGGTTTGAAATTTATGGGATTGTTTCTAGGTTTGATGTTTGTATGGAGGGTTTGATTTTTCATGTGATGTTTTAAGTTTGCTAGAGATTGAGGGTTGGGTTTGGCTTTGTGTTCTTTGTGTTTTGAATCTTTGAAGGTTTTTGTATTTTGTAGATCTGTGCCTTTTGATTTTATGTGTTCCATGTTGGCATGTTCTTGATTTTTTTAATTTCCTCGACAACCAAACATATTATTTGAGGAAGAACATGAACATGTTCTTCATGATGACTGGGAAGAACATAATGTAAAGAATTTTTTTTTTAATTTAATTTCTTTTTTAAACGATCTGTTTTTAATTTTTTTTATTTAGTTAAAATTAATAAATAAATTTTTTTAATTTATAAGTTGATGTGGCATTTTTAATAGTAAAATAAAATTTATTGTTATTATTTTAATAATTCCGTCTCGCACCTAAGCAATTTGTAGTAGTGGGCTAACTGAAAGGACCCAAATGGAACATGTTAATTGATTTAAGGACTAAAAGTGGTAAAATTAAAATGTAGGGACTAAAATGAAAAAAGCCAAAATGTAGGGACTAAAAGTGCATTTACGCCTTTTGAGTAAAATACCATTTTGGTCTTTAAATTTTATCAAAAATTTGTTTTTTATTCCTAAACTTTAAATTATTTTTTTTTTTTTTTGGTCCTTAAACTATTGAAAGTTCATCTTTCATCCTTAATGGTCAGATTTTATTGCTGGTGGACTCTTGTATTATTTTGTTTTATATAATACTAGTTTGTAATCTCATGCATATATATGGATACACATAAAGATATATAATAAGATGCATAATATAATTTAAATACTATTGATAGTCATTTTTTTATTTTGTTAACTCTTTAAAAAATTTTACAAGGATATTATTAGGTATAAAATGTAAATTGTTCATGTATTTTTCTAAAATTATTGTAAAACACTTTTTTTTTTTTTTTTTTACAATTTATTTATTCTAGACTCTTTGGTTTTTGTATTTAATAACTCACTTGGAATATTTATGATCTGGTCTCACATTTGATTCTAAAATTAAGAAATGACATTCTTTAAGAATAAATAGTTTAGGACACATAGTGTAAAATTGGAACTCTAAGGTACACTGATTTGTCCTTTAAGGTAGAACACACACTAGGCACAAAATCGAGTACTACAACATGATTGCAACAAATATTTTTATCCTTTTTAACAATAGGTTCAGCAATCAAACACTTGGCATGTATCTTAAGAGACTTATTTTCACATTTAAGATCATCAACAAGTTTGTTAGACAAAACAAGTTTAGCTTCCAAATCCATATTCAAACATTCAAACTCTTTCAGCTTTTCAAGAGAAATTTCAGCAAGTTTTTTATATTTCTCAACCAATTTGTTGGATTCATTGAGCTTAGCAATCAAATCATCATTTTCACAAAATAACTTGCTCAAATTCTTTTGAAATTTCTTAGCATTTTTTTTCAAGAGTTTGTCAACAACACCCATAGATTCAAATAACATGTCATCACACTTATGAGGATTAACACTCATAGAGGCATTTTCACAAACACGTGGCATGTTACATTCATCACCAACTTAATCATACAAAGAGGCATACAAAGCACAATCCATGACAAATAAACACAAGGGGTCAAGGATCACACTTAGGTAATTAAACCACAACAAATGTACCCGCTTTGATACCAATTGAAAGTTCAAATATATGTATAAACACTCTTGAACGTTTAGACCCCCAATTACAAAATAACCAATTCAAGTTTTATGTCAAACAACTAGTGTGGGGAAAATGAACAAAAGTTATAAACAGAATTGGTAAACAATCTAAGCCAATTAAAAACACATCTATAGCAGAAAATAAAAGGTAAAGACAAAGGGAAGAGAGATGCAAATACAAGGACAACACACGATGTGTTATCAAAGAGGAAACCGAAGCCCTCAGCGTAAAACCTCTCTGCCGCCCTCCAAGCGGTCAATAATCCACTAGAAAATATAGTTGGGATACATGAACAGTAATAGACACTCTAAGCCTAATCTACCCGATGTACCTAAGCCCTCCAAGCTTCTTGCTCCAACGAGGTTGCGCCGAACCTTTTTCTTTTCTAGCTTATCGGATTCCGCTATAATCCATCGCATCCGCCATCCTTGGCATCTTCCAATGCTTCCCAAAGCTCCAAAAACACTCAACACTCTAAATGGGTATGGGTAGTGTTTGGTTAGAAATCTCCTCTCAATAGGTATGACAATGAGAGAGGGAATGAGAAGAGACTACAAAGATTTCTCTCTAAGAATGAGTAGCTCTCTCTAATTGGGTGGGTGTTTTGAAGAAACCTCCCTTAGAGTTTTTCTTTTTGAATGGCCACCCATATTTTGTGGGAATAAGGGATATTTATACTAGTGTGAGAATGGAATGCGAAGAGTCAGTTTTTCCAAAACAGGGTTGGCTAGCGACTTGACTGAGTCGTGAGTTCAAGCCGCGAGCAAACTTAATGGCCAGTCTAGATTTTTGTCCTGTAGTGCTCCAGGTGGCACGACTGTTCAGCTTCCCTGCATGCTCTGCGCGTGTGCAACTTTTGGCGGCTTGCAAGCCATGAGCCTCCCGCGAGATCCAGCCGCGAGTTCCTGCTTCACTGCATATTCTTGAGCATTTCTTCACACTTTCCCACACACTACCCTTACATGATTCCCACCTAAATACAGGGTTTCTAAGTGCTGTATTACAAGCAAATTTGTCACAGAATAAAGCCAACACATAGTTGATTAAATTCAACCTTACAGTTTCAGCTTTTCTTTTTTTTTTTTTTCTTTTTTTTTTCAATAATCTAATTTCTTGTTTTTAAAAAATAAACTAGCTTTTAGCTTTTTGTAACATATTTAACATAAAACTTACTAAAAATTATATTTTTTGATAAATATTATGCAAATATGCTATCAAAATTAAACAATTCACAAATGAAGCATCACTCTATATACTCACCTAAGATTCATCCCTATGTGAGGGATTGTTATATATTCCCATTACACCGAATACTAGTTTGTGCCATGGTATATTTAACAGAGCATATATCCCAAGAGCTTACCACGGCATGCATGGTCTCAATTGGTGTGACATGAGTAAGAAAGACTTACATAGTTTCTTGAATTGTAATTAACAAAAGTTGAAGAACATTAACATTGTTTTGCCCGATGTCTAATATGTTGATATACTAATATTTATGTTAGGCCTAAAGCCTTATAATTCAATTGACACATTTTATTGCTTTCAATGAAGATATCTAAAATTAAAATCTCCACCCCCCCCCCCCCCCCCCAAAAGGCCCCCAACTATCCTTTTAGAGAGAGAGAGAGAGAGAGAGAGAGCATTTGTAATGGGTTCTCTAAAACAGGACAACAGCCCTATATGGGGGGAAAAAAAACCTACATTTACTTCCCTAAACATTAACCAAAATACCATTTTGCTATATAGTGCCCTTGTTCATTTGTTGAGAGAACAAAAGAAAAATAAAGAAAGGAAGATGGAAATAATAATAAATATTTAAATAAATTGAATATAGAATAGAGAATCATGTGTATATTTTGAAAAGTAATTAGTTAAAATAGGAAAAAACACTATTTTTTCTCCACACACACACACACCAAAAAAAAAAAAAAATGCTACTTTAGTACACCAAAAAGTTATCATATCTATTTTAGCATAACACTTAACAATACATCCTATATCCCAACTTCTATTTTATCATTATGACACATTAAAATATATTAAAAATATACCCGTTGGTATAAAAAAATTACAAAACCTAGCCACCGCCCACAACCCACCAGTACTACAAAATGCAAACCCATCACCACCAATTGCCACCAAACATCACCCAAAGTTAACCCAATCACCATTGGCTACTATAAAAACAACCCAGAATCAACCAATCAACACCAGTCCAAAACCACCAAAAACCCAAAATTAGATCAACCCAAAATCACCAAAATCAACTTAAAATCCAAAGAGTGAGGTCAATAGAATTGGTAGCATGGCGAGAGGTAGAGAAGGAGAAAGGGATGGTTGAGAGAGGGATAGAGGCAAAGCAAATAGACAAATAGGTTAAAAGAGAGAGAGAGAGAGAGAGAGAGAGGAGAAGTGGAGAATTGATGATGAGAGAGGAGAGAGAAAATATAATAAAAAAACTAAGTTAAAAAAAAAAATATAGCATGGTGCTACAGTACCCTGGTTGTAGCATCATGCTATTTTTTTAGGCATATGACACATCTAATGTTGGTGGTCTTTTGGTGTTTGGTCATTGGTCATTGGTGTGCTAAATGCTAAATATTTAGCATTTAGCACATCTAATGCTAGTGCTTGTATATCTCATTTAAAAAAAAAATAAAAAAGAAGAAGAAAGCAGGAGTGTTAAAAATTGAATGCTAGAAGCCACCTAAAAATCGAAGTAGGCACATCACACATACCGTCCACCTAGATGAGCCGCTAGTACCAAGAAAGGTTAACAAGAAAAAGATTAAGATGAAGAACACTAAGATGAGCACTGAGAAAACATTTGGAATTAAAAAAAAAAAAAAAAATTCCAAGGATTAAGATGGAGAGATAGAGAGAATGATTTTGTGTGTGTGTGGGGGGGGGGGGGTGGTGTTTGTTCTTAGAGACAAATAGTCTCTCTTTTGGCAAATTTCAAGAGGTAAAAGTTAGATTTAATGAATTTGTCTAGTATTAATTTAGATTTTACCAAATTTCAATAAATGAGTTAATGAATTTGTCTACTATTAATATACATTTTAATTTTGTTAGGTGAGTTTTGTCTAATTCTAATTTTGTCTCTTCACCTTCATCTTCAAGAAAAGGGCCTTATTATTATTATTATTTAGGTAAAGGCCTAAAGAAGACTTAATTTATCTCAAAAAAAAAAAAACCCTTAATGAAAATGTACACATACATATATTAGACTATAGTATTAGTTAAAAAAAAGGGCCTTCTATCATTTGGGGCCCTTAGACCATTGCCACTGCTTATATGCTCTAGTTGGCCCTGCCTGGATGTCATGAACACAATAGAAAGTGTCAACCGGTTGAACTATTCTTGAAGACCTTTTTAAATTTTAATTACTCTATTAAAGAAAATTACGTAATAAACTTTTGTTGATAGAGTATAGGATGAATGAATTTTATTCAGCAGAGAAGCTGATGCAGAGCATCATGTATGCATACAAGGGCAAGTAGTTGGGTTTCAAATTCAAGTGCAAGCACTTATGTTACAGCGTAAGTCCCTCATTAGATAACTACACCACTGCTAGATTGTTGGAAGCTTCTGGAAGGAATTTGGAAGTTAAGAAGATGATTGATGCATATGCGGTTAGTTACAGTGCTGCAGATGTTACCAAACAGCCCTCATATTGTAGTTTCAATCGAGTCCCGTACAAGTATAGATTGATATTTCAGTTAGTTCTTAAGACGGTTAACAAACAATACTTCAACACTAAACAGCCAACTAGTGACAATTATGCAGTAACGGTTGTATAAATAGGCATATAGACATCATTTTTATGCTTGATTGATTTGATTAGTGAATTGATTGGCCTAATTAAGTGCTATTTTGAGAACCTCGAATTCTTTGTAGAGGAGTTATCCACCTGTTCGTTGTTCTATCCACCCCAAGCCATTTTCCTAATGAATTTAATAGAACATATAAATACAAGAATTATGTTAATTCACGTCCTCTAAAACATGCAAGTTCTTTAAAATAGCAATAGTCCAACCACAATTTAAGACATTTCAAATCTTATCCATTCAAATTCAAAACACCACTGCACAAACATGGGAAAGGATTTATAGTCACCTGAAGTATCCAGCAACGGAAGTAGCTAAGGAAAAATATTTGCTTTATAAAGAGAATAACAAGATTCATGAGAACCGTAACCATGCATCATCGTCCTTCTAGACTATTCGTTAATTCATTATTTGATTCCGGTCTACTAGAAGAAGTTGAGCTGGATTGGTCTCTCCTTATGGAAAACGCTGGTTGTTTGGGAGTTGGGAGGTTCACAGTTTCACCATCAAGCATCTTGATGATAATTGACATGGTGGGGCGATCACTTGGGTCATGTTGTACACATAAGAGACCAATATTTAGGCACTTCACAAACTGATCTGCAATGCAAGTTTCTCGTAGGGTCTCGTCCATTAAATCCAACAGCTTGTCATCGGTCCACAATCTCCATGCCTATGACAGTAAACAAACATTGGTATGAAGTAAAAAATTACCAAAGCGTAGGTTATTAGAAAAATTAACACACCTACATAGCCTATAATGAAACAAAATAAGATGAGAATGAAGATGGTTAGGAAAATTCAACACACTTACATAAGTTAGAAGGCTCATTGCTTCTTTTGACTGATAAAAACCAGCATTCTTCTTTCCACTTATAATCTCAAGTAAAACTACACCGAAACTAAAAACATCGGATTTGATTAAAAAGATTCCATCTAATGCATACTCCGGAGACATATAGCCACTACATCACAACAATTGTATAAATTATGATGTTAACAAGACACTTCTTTGTGCATATTATCTAAACAAAGTTAGTAGAATGAAGATATACCATAATACATAAATAATCAGCTACAACAATCAAATTGTGCATAGGAAACATACTAAGTTCCAGCTACTCTTGTTGTGTTTGCCTCTGTTTGTTTTCCACCAACAATCCTCACCAATCCAAAGTCAGATATTTTGGGGTTCATTTCATAGTCTAGAAGAATATTACTAGTTTTCAAATCTCTATAAATGATCCTTAATCTAGAGTCTTGGTGAAGATAAAGAAGCCCTCGAGAAATTCCCAAAATGATGTTGAAACGCATCTCCCAATCCAAAAATTTGCTTTGCTTTTGATCTTGTGTTTTTCCATAATTCCATTTCGCATTTGAAAAAATAATTTTAGCAACTAAAATAAGAACTAAAATTAACATAATATGGATTGTAGATAAAGGAAATAGGTTTAGAAGCCAACCAAATAAGAAGAAGTCTAAACTTTTGTTAGCCATGTACTCATAAATTAAAATCTTTTCATTCCCTTTTATGCAATATCCATAGAGTCTGACAAGGTTCCGATGCTGAAGTTTTGCAATCAATACCACCTCATTCTTAAATTCTTGAAGACCTTGACCTGAGACAATTGAAAGTCTCTTTACAGCAATTTCTTGACCACTTGGAAGCGTACCCCGGGACCAAAATTCCCAATACACAATATTACCTTTAACCAAAAACTAGTTGACATGTACATTAATGACCACTAAATGTTGCTGAAATTACCTTGTAAACAGGCCCATAGCCTCCTTGTCCAAGCTTGTTTTCATCTGAGAAGTTATTAGTAGCAACTCGTATGCTTTCCAAATCATAAAAAGGTACATCTATTCCTTTCTCATCTTCTTCTTGGAACTCACCTGAATCTATCAAGTCTTGGACATAGCTTTCACTATATAACATGCGTTGTACTCGATTTCTTCGGTCAATTTGTCTATTTTCTAAATTCAGAAGACACTAATCTATCTTAGTTCACATGTTAATTAGATGGAAGAACTTGTAACAGGTTTTTTTATGATTCAATCTAACCCAAAATAAAATATATAAAAATAAAAATAAAAAATCAACGTGCATAGTATGCATTTTGCAAAGTGCTTACCTTGTCTCTTGGTCATCTTTCTTCGCCATATGTAGATAAAAGTAGTGGCACAGAGAACAATCACACTAGTTATTCCAACAATCAGAAGCAATATCATTCCTTTTTCTGATGGTGAAGAAACTAAAACAAAGAAAGATGACTAGTCATACTTCAGTATATAGAATTTGAATAGAAATCTTTCGCATCATGTTTAGTAGTTACAGTAGCAAACAGGCTCAAGTGATATAATTAAACGATAATTAGTGGAAGTTAAAGGATGTATGTTTTCATCAATTTGTGAAACAAAAATATTTATTGTTATACAAAATACAGACTATAACAAGGTATGACAAAGTAATGATCACATTGACATTGCTGTAGACGATTTTGCAAATTTTAGGAAAGACCCGCCAACTTTGGAGATCAAATTAGAATCGTTACACGTAAGTAAAAGAAAAACCCCTGAAAATCAGTCCTTAGCTAAATACACAAGGTCCTAACAATGTGCTAAATCACTAAATTAAAGCAACCATTATCACAGCTAGTAAAGGAATAAAATAAAAAACCTCAGCTGGGGCAACATTAACTAAATCTTCATTTGTAATTGTTAGGTTTGAAATGTTTAGAACAATTGGCAAATCATGAACACAAACTTGTCTAGATATAGATTTTAGAGTCTATAGGTTTTATTAAACAATTCTCAAGGTGATTCAAGTCAAGATTCAAGAACACACAAGCTGCAGGAAGAAGACTTCATATTCTGCCTGGCTCGATCGATCGAAGAACAGACTCGATCAATCGAAAATCGTATTTGCAAAATTTTAAGTCGGCCCAAACAACAGTTTAAGCCTATTAAGGATTAGGGTTTCAGATCTACTTCTCCCACTATATAAAGGAAATCCTAAGCCACATTTTTTTGACTAAAGAGAGAGAGAGATTAGAGTGCCTCTTATGCCTCTTTTGGTTTTAGGGTTTTGTACCCAAACCTCTCTAAAGTCTTGGTTGCTTGAGAGTTGTATTGTTGCCCATATTGCTGTTTGTATAAATTTCTTGTGAGATCTAAAGGAACTCTCCTTTACACAAACTTAGGGTTTTCAAGGAGAATATTTTATCTACACCTTAATGATCAACTCGGTTGCTGCCATTGAAACTTAAAGAAATACAAGCGAGTGTGCTTGTATCTTGTGGTGAATCCAAGAAAGAAGGAGTCCATGGATTTGGAGCTTGCACGTGGTCATGTCAGTAAGTTCTACTAGTGGGTAGCAATAAGAAGTCGGGCGTGGGGGCTTGTAAGTCTTATTGTATGAATTTCGATTCTTTCAAGATAGTGGATTCAAGTTTACCTTGAGGATAGATAGGTCAAATCCTCCTCAGGTTTTTACCAGTTTGGTTTCCTGGATGATCATATCTTTGTGTTATTTATCTTTCCGTTGTTTTGCATGATATGATCTCTATAATTGTGATAACCTAAATTTGTTAAATTGGACTAAGTAACAACTTGGCTAATTACCTAAGTTAAATCAATTATTTTTAAGGGGTCTAAAAACCATCAAGTGGTATTAGAGCGGGTTGCTCTTTTGTTTTAGATCTTTTGATCTAAGAGTTGATCTTTGACCCCCTGTTGTCATAGATAATTTGAAATGTCTTTCTAATCATATTTCTGCTCATGCTTCTGTTGATTTTATTGATGCCTGTGAAACTCTTCGTATGGAATTACTGGAATCTATGAAAATTGCTAAGAAATTCAAGGAAGAGTTAAAATTGGCTAATTTGAAAAAAGAGAAATGATTGTTAGATTAGATGAATATAATAAAAAGAATAAATTTTTGAGAAATCAAATTTCCTCTCAAGATGAGAAGATGAAAAGCTTGGAACAAGTGTTAGTTGAATCTAAAGCTAAAATTGAAAATTTGACTAGTACCAAGTCTGTTGTTGATAACAGAAGTGTTTCTGTTTCTCTTAAGCCTAAAACTGAGAAAGTTTATATCCCTCCTTTCAAGAGGAATAATAAAGAAAAGACTTATTTTGCTAGGTTTGACAAAGGTAAAAATTCTGATGTTGACGCTGATGTTTCTAAACCAATGTCTAAACCTGCTGTTAGAGAGCATAATAAATCTATTTTTGTGCCTACCTGTCACCTTTGTGGTGTTGTTGGTCATATTAGACCAAATTTTTTTTTGTTGAGGCAAGAACCAAAACCTATGACTGAAAACCCCACTAGGAATGCTGATGTTCCTAAATTTGTTCCTGTCTGCCACTTTTGTGGTGTTCGTGGTCACATTCGTCCTAATTGTTATAAACTGAAATTTAAGCATTCTTTGTTTCAGTCTAGGATTGTGATGATATTTCTCCTACCATAAGTCCATATAAATTGTTTCATATTCTTTTGAAAAAATTGAGCTTGTTGGCTTGTGAAAGAAATTTGCAGGATTTCAGTCTTTCTCAGAAGATTGGTGTAATCCCTCAAATACACTTTGCTTCACATGGATTTTCACCTACAAAGCCGAAGACTCGTGCTAGATGGGTGAGAAAAGATTTTTTAAGGTGAGTGTTGTTGACTTGTCTCTGATTTAATTCTTTCAATTGTTTGTGGACATGTTTTGTTTTTGTTTTTGGTTGTTTTGTTTTTTAGGTTATTTTTTTTAAAAAAAAAAATCCAAAAACATTGAAAATTTTCAAAAAGACAAAAATATTTTATTTTGTGTCTAGTTTTATTTTTCTTGAAGATTACATGAATTTTGATATCTCTCTTTTGATTTAGAATATGCTTGACATTGTGGAGAAACTTGAATAAAATGTGTTATATATGTGTTAAGCTATTTTTTGATTTTGTATGAGTATGTACTAATTTGTACATGTACTCAAGGGTTAATTAAGAAATTGATATTTCTTATTTGTGTACCCTCTATAGCTTAGTTAAGCACTGTCATGCATTGCATTTGTATTGTTCATTTAGCATAATATGTACTTTTTTGGTTTTAGTCATGTAGTTTTAAAACCAAAAATATTTTTGTGTTTTGTATTTCACATCTTGGATTTATAATCAAGAATTGGCCATATTATCTTTATATAACAAGTTTATGTACCTTATTTAACTTTGATGAGCTTATTTATTGCACTTGACTAGTTAAAACTTTGTAGTGTATGTTGTGTGGGAAAGATGTTTATGATATTTATCACTTTGTCTTAATCTTAAAGTCACATGTTATTTGACTGTCGGATTTGATCCTTTTAAAAAATGCATAAATAACAATCTCACCACTATTTACTAGCCAATCATGAATACTTTAGTGCATATCATAAGATTTTGTGCTCGATAAAGTGTAGCACATGCACAAAAAGAATATAAGGTATAGCCTCGGTTTAAATGTTAAAATTGGTGTGTACATTATTGGACTTAATGTTAAATCAAACAAATAAAATTTGTATGTACATTATCCCGGCTATTTTAATAAGTTTCTGATCAAATAAAAATTGGTGTATACAATATGAGGCAAATCAAAAAACTTACATGATTGCAAACTTGTTTTCTAGGAGATGTGAGAGTTATATGATGTAACTCTTTTGGTGAAAGTCTCTTTCAAATTCTATGTGATGAATTTTGTAGAAATTGTGATTGATTTCTATTTACATATCACCTTACATGTTTTTCCAGTTTTTGCTAGTTGCACACACTACACAAATTACTCTTTGTTAAATTTGGTACATTATATTGTGTGTGATTTTGTTGTGGCCATCCAAGATTAAAAGTTCCTTAATTTTAATGCAAAATGTGTTTAATGTTTGCGCTTTGAGGACAAATTGATTGAAAATCTTGATTTTGGAAGATCTAGGTTGAATTCAAGTGTTTTTGAAAACTTTTCGTCTCATACTCATGCATTTTTTTTAAAACAATGTGCTTTAAGGAGTTTTTGCATTAAAATGCTCTATTTTTCAAAAATCTGATTTTTCCAGACTTTTGATCAATTGAACCTGTTTTTCGATCAATCGAAATTGCGATTAAAATTTTTGGTTTGAGTCTGCCTGACTCTGTTTTTGACCAAAATCTTTTTTCATGCATCATTTGTGTTTAGGATTCACATGTAGTGCATTGTTTTTGTATCCATCTTGCAGTTTTGCAGTCATATCTCTCATTGTTTTCACACATAACATGTATACACTTTGCTACATTGGGTACTCAACTTGACCAAAAAATTGATTAATTAATTTTTGAGCTATGTATTTTCTATTATATGCCTTTTTTATATGTGAACTGTAGAAAATATTTTTCTTAAGAGAGATATGATGGATAATCAATGTGCAAATATTTTCTCTACTCATGCAACTGTTTATGATTCACATAGTGCCATGTTTGCATTTTATTGATAGAGAGAATATTTTTTCTTCATGTGTATCCTCAACTTAGTTTTTTTTTAAAAAAAACTTGGTTTGTGTCTTTTTATTTAACCCCACCCCCTTTACTTTTCCCCAAAATTGCTTTTCCCAAAACTTGTTTTGTTTTTCCTATTTTTATATGCAGAGAATTTTTTTTTTAACCTTTGTGGTTCTTAGGGGGAGTTGTTGCTCTTCATAAGGGGAGTTGTCTCTATTTTCTCTTACTCTATTGGGTACCTTTTTTGTCTACCTTCTGATTAAGTAGACTTTGTCAATATGTGACAAAAAGGGGGAGACATAGATGACTTGTTTGTTTTATTTAGGGGGAGAATATAAAAACTTTTTGATGTTTTGTTTAGGGGGAGAATATAAAAACTTTTTGATGTATCTAACTTAGGGGGAGAGTTAGAATTTATTTTGATATATTTGTTTCTTGTTTTACTTCTTGTTGATTTATATTTATGAGTTCTTCATTGGTATATGTCTTTATTTTGTGTTATGTAAAATCAAGAATATATTTTTGTTTACTTGTATTTTCCACACATGCGTTTATACTTTTTGTTTAATGTTTCAGGAAATATACAGGTTGATTCAATTGAGCTACTGTCTACACTTGCAACTGATGGATAGTAGTTAAGTTGAATTTATTGTATTGGGTTGTTCTTATATTTGAGCATTTCATTTTGTATGAAAGTTTTGTCACGAATTGCCAAAAGGGGAGTTTGTTAGGTTCTAAATGTTTAGAACAATTGGCAAATCGTGAATACAAACTTGTCTAGATATAGATCTTAGAGTCTATAGGTTTTATTAGACAATACTCAAGGTGATTCAAGTCAAGATTTAAGAACATACAAGCTGCAGGAAGAAGACTTCATATTTTGCTTGGTTCGATCGATCGAAGAACAGGTTCGATCAATCGAAAATCGTATCTGCAGAATTTTAAGTCAACCCAAATAGTAGCTTAAGCTCATTAAGGATTAGGGTTTCAGATCTACTTCTCCCACTATATAAAGGAAACCCTAAGCCACATTTTTTTGACTAAAGAGAGACAGATTAGAGTGCCTCTTGTGCCTCTTTTGGTTTTAGGGTTTTGTACCCAAACCTCTCTAAAGTCTTGGTTGCTTGAGAGTTGTATTGTTGCTCATATTACTATTTGTGTAAATCTCTTGTGAGATCTAGGAGCTTTCCTTTACACAAACTTAGGGTTTTCAAGGAGGATATTTTATCTACACCTTAATGATCAACTCGGTTGCTGCCATTGAAGCTTAAAGAAACACAAGCGGGTGTGCTTGTATCTGGTAGTGAATCCAAGAAAGAAGGAGTCCGTGGATTCAGAGTTTGCACGTGGTCGTGTCAGTAAGTTCTACTGGTAGGTAACAATAAGAAGTCGAGCATGGAGGCTTGTAAGTTTTATTGTATGAACTTCGATTCTTTCAAGATAGTGGATTCAAGTTTACCTTGAGGATAGTTAGGTCAAATTCTCTTCAGGTTTTTACCGGTTTGGTTTCCTGGGTGATCATATCTTTGTGTTATTTATCTTTCCGCTGCTTTGCATGATATGATCTTTGTAATTGTGATAACTTAGATTTGTTAAATTGGACTAGGTAACAACTTAGCTAATTACCTAGATTAAATTAATTGTTTTTAAGGGGTCTAAAAACCATCAGTAATAAAGTAATTTAATTTGCAATAGCACATGATATAGAATCCTAACCTTGTGTACAGCTTAACTTTGTGCCATCCCATCGAAAGCTTTTGGTGCAAAGGCACCTCCCCTTCCCATCACTAGTTGATTTGCAAGTTGAATGTGGCCAATCCTTGCAATCCATAGGTAAATTACAGATTGGCTCTAGTGGTGGCTCCCAAACAATCTCAACATCATCTGTAACTCTAGAAAAAACATTAGAACTAGAGTTTCTTGGAGTAGTTTGATTAAATGGCAATGACTGGTTTAGCCGCAGACTTCCAACATCCTTGACTTGGATAAAAAACTTTGTTGTATTTTGATCGATACTAGTGACTCGATATGTCCCACTTGGGGTCTTGAAGTTAACCTGGCCAGAGGTAGTGTTGCAATTGAAACTAAAGTACATAGGATCACCGCAATTTGAGCTAGTGCTATTTGGATATGGGATCATGTTTGTACCACAAGGCTTACAACTTTGTACAGTTCGTTCTGCAGAAATATCAAGTTTCAAATAGTGAATAAACTCAAAACAAATAGGACTTGGTCTTATTTACATATAATGAAATTGCCTAGCATTGTAAATCCATCTGTCCACAAACCGACAGTCCATCATCCCATGGGCCTTGGTTGAGAGTTTATCATATACGGAGACTGGGTTAGCATTTTATTTTTGTTCAGTAAAGATAATTGACATTTTCAATTATCAGCTCATCTTGAAAAAATAATTTGGTTATTATGTAGAACCATGCTCCTTGTCAAATTCATTATAAATAAATTTACTAATTTGTTAGTACTATTATTGTGCCTCTTTAACATTTTGCATAGACTTGGGCTTGGATTATATACAGTAGGCGGGTTTTCTAACCTTTCTTTTTTTTTTTTTTTGAAAGGGAACAAAGATTCATTGCTTCAAGAAATTGGAATACAACAGGAAAGACAAAAGAAAAACGGCCCCAAAGAAAACTAAACCTACTGGCGCAGGATCAGCAAACCTAAACAACTTATACACAACTTATATACACCAGCCAGCTAAGAACTTAATAAAAACTATCCTGTTGAACTCCCTTTTCAAGAAGACAAAACTAACAAAAGCAAGATAAGCCCAAGGTCCCGACAAGCACCAAAAGTGCAGACAAGTTTAAACAGCATCAGCAAGACCCGAGTTGACCAGTTCACATAAGCGCTTAGGAGCCCGATTGTTCTCTTCCTCTGAAACTTTCAGTCACTCTCAAACGCTTTGCTCCAAACTTCAACATCTGCGCGAGAGTTTGATCATCACTAACTTTTCCTTTTGCATGGGCTACTTTTTTCAGATTGCCTTTGCCCAAAATCTGTTTTCCCTTTCCATGAGCTTTGGCCTGAAAAATTACACCAACTTGGACAGCATTGGTCGGATTCTTCAACTCTGGATTGTCTTTCTCATTTGTTTCTAAACGAGCTTTAGTACTCAGGCTTCCTTGTGAAAAAGAGCCTTTTGGGCTTTGTGAAGCAAGGCTTTTTGGCCCATGGGAGAAAGAGTCTCTGTACTCAGTTGAAAAAACTTGCCTTAGCTAATCACGTGACATCTCACAAGAACCCAAAGCACCCAAGTCCTGTCCTGACGCCACACACATCATTTGTCCTATCGCTACACTCATTAGCTACTTAGTTGGTCCCTTGAAGGCTTGTGCGTCACCAGCAAGATGTCCATCCACACATGTGGAGTCATCGTTTCCCCAGGTATCACTCTTCTCCAAGCTACGTTTCCCGCCCACAGGACCAGAAGCTTCAAGACATGCTGAAGCAGAACCAGACGCTGGTTCGGTCATTTCCTACGCTGCTAACTCACTAGAGTTCAATCGGAACGTCTCTTTGCTCAGGTTCTTTTCTTTGGTTGTCATTTTTGTGGTCCACCTCGCCCTTAACTAGTCCCCATATTAATGGCAAGCAATTTGCCAGTCCCTAGCTGTTGGGCAATGTTTTTTATCATGCCCAAGCTTCCCACAGATGAAGCAAACAGTAGGTAGCCTTTCATATTTGAACGTGAGCCATAGTCGTCCATCTTCAGAGCTTGCAATATAAGCTCCTCTTCTTAGTGGCTTATCAATCTCCAACTCCACACGGACTCTCATGAATTTTGCCTGATCAGATTGCCACGAACACCTATCGACTTCAGTGAATTTACCTAGCTTGCTACCAATTTCTTCCCCAACATCTTGTGACATATGTTCAAAGGGGAGACCCCAAATTTGGACCCAAAAAGGAGAATGGATGAAGGAAATATTTGTGGAGGTTAGCCCTTTTTTCCATCTACAAAGCAAGAGGAGGTTGTTGTCAAAGCTTCAAGGCCCACACCTCTCAACCCACTCCATTTGATATTTTGAGCTAAACTTGAATTGGAGTATATTGATTCCAACTTCCAAAATTCTCATATCTGACCCCATTTTCCATGCTGATCTAAGGGTGTTCTTCAGAGCATGTTGGTTCTATCGCCGATCAGAGAGGAGCTGCCCAAAAAGACTGAGGGAACATTCTTCCAAGAGGCCAGAGCAGTTTGTGATTGAGATCGGAATAGCTTCTTCTTCTTTTTTTGTGAGTTACAGGTTCTGTAAGCTAGAAAGAATACTTGGGTCCATGACTAGAGATTATTGACTCTTTCCTAAAGAGAACAAATAGCTATACAACCCAAAAAAAAGGAAGATTTGGGATGGAACAGCTCGTATTCAAAACGGGAGGAAGAAAAACTCCTACTAGGGAGACAGAGAGTAGTGGTTTTCTAACCTTTCTGCTTCATATTCAAGACACTTTCTAAATTTCCTAAAGTACAACACTACGTTAGTAAATTCAAGCAAATTTATGTAAAATCGACCAATTAATAAGTTCCTATATCCGAAATTGCTACACGGATGGAGATGTTATAACCACCTTCATACTCCTCTTGAAGATTAATCAACTCCTGCTTCCAAATCTAGCATGGCATTTCTGAGCCTTGATTATATGAATAAGACTTGCAGTCGCAGTGTTTGAGGCACAACTCTTTGCATTCTGTTTCGTTTTCAACCCAAGACCTTTGTTCTAGGTTTTTCCTTATCTTCATCATCTTTGAGCTCAAGAAGGTGTTGGCACAGGACAACGAATTTTTTGTGCACCCATCTCAAAAATCCCCAGAATGCCACTTCTGAGCAACATATGGCTTGAACCCTGGCAAACATTTGCATTTCAATTTATTGTTTAAATTACAGTTTGTTAAGAATATAAAGTGTGAGAAAGACTGAATAGTCTGTATATTGATGTGTGTATAATAATATATAATAAAGAGTCTTATATAGGGTAGATATGTGTGCAGTACAAGTAAAAGGAGTAAATTACAAGTACAGTATACTGGGCTAGGCCCAATGGGCTAAACTAGTCTAAGCTATACACTAACATCATCCCTCAAACTCGAGGTGGCAAGGAGGAAGCCAACTGGAGTTTGGATATAAGATCTCGAAGATGACCAAGTGGGTGAGTCTTGGTAAAGATATCAACAGGCTAGTCAGTAGAGGAGATAGAGAATAACTTAAGATTTCCTTTCTTAAGATGCTGGCGAGTGATGTGGCAGTTGATCTCAATATGCTTCGTGTATTCATGGAGGACATCATTATGAGTAATGTAGATAGCACTACGATTGTTATAATAAAGAGGAGTGGCAATGGGCTGTGGAGCATCCATGTTAGCCAAGAGCCAGCGAAGCCAAACAAGCTCACAAGTGGTGTTGGCAAGGGCACGATACTCAGCCTCAATACTGGAATGGGAAACCACATCCTGCTTATTGCTGTGCCACAAGACCAGAGAAGTACCTAACAGGAAACAGAAACCTGTGATAGAGCATCGATCAGTCAAATCACCTGCCTAGTCAGCATTTGAATAAGCATGAAGCTCGAGAGAAGATCGAGAAGAGTAATGCAGACCATGATAAAGTGTACTTTTGACATATCGGAGAATCCGAAGAACAGCAGCATAGTGGACAGCATCCATGAACTTACTAACCATACCCACGGCATGTGAAATATCCGGACGAGTAACAGTGAGATAGATCAAATTGCCAACCAACTAACGATAGCGAGTAGCATCGGATATAGGTTCACCGTCCAAGAGTGTGAGCTTTGCATTGTATTCCAAAGGAGTGGAAACAGTCTTGTTATCAGTGACACCGGCTTTGGAGAGAAGATCAGAAGCATATTTAGCCTAGAAAAGGTAGTATCCATCAGAGGTTGAGGTAACCTCAAGCCCAAGAAAATAGCTGAGAGTGCCCAGATCTTTCATCTCAAAATGCTGACTAAGGAAGTTCTGAAGATAGCGGATACCTATAGAATCATCTCCAGTAATAATCATATCATCAACATAAAGAAGAATAAGAGTGATACCAGCAGAGGATCTTCGAACAAAGAGAGTAGTGTCATAAGGACTCGAAGTGAAACCTTGCTAAGCAACAACTGAGCTAAACTTTTCAAACCAAGCTCGAGGAGCCTACTTGAGGCCATAAAGAGCACGGCGAAGGCGGCAAACTTGATTGCTTGAGTGTGGATAGCCAGGGGGTGGTTGCATGTACACTTCTTCATGGAGGTCTCCATTGAGGAAAGCATTCTTCACATCCATTTGATAAAGAGGCCAACGACGAACAGCAGCCACAGCAATGAGACATCTAACAGATGTAAGATGAGCAACGGGAGAAAATGTTTCCTCATAGTCAATACCATACTCCTGCGTAAAGCCCTTGGTAACTAGGTGAGCCTTGTATCGTTCAACAGATCCATCAGTCTTGGTCTTGAACTTATAAACCCACCTACAACCTACTACAGACTGACCAGGAGGCAAATCAACCATATCCCAAGTGTGATTCTTATGAAGGGCATCTAGTTCTTCATTCATAGCTTGCTACCAAAGAGGGTCAATATGAGCCTCATGATAGGTGTGAGGTTCATAGAGAGTGGCAAGAGCAAAAGAGCAATGATAATCGGTGAGATAAGGGGGAGGAATACTTACCCGAGTGGAACGACGAAGTTCAGGACCAATAAGAGACTCAAGAGAGGGTGGTGCCACAGGATCCAAGACAGGCAGGTCATATGCCGGAGACAGAACCGAAGATGAGTCGTCTGGAGAGGCAGTCGATGCTGAAGAATCCTCCACAAGTTCAGGATAGAGAGGGAGGAAAAGATCAGTAAAAATGGGAGACTCTGAGGAAGAAGAGGTAGGAAACTGCTGAAGACTCGTGAAAGGACGATGTTCCCAAAACTCAACATGACGGGAGACACGAAGGCGATAAGAAATGGGATCATAGCAGCGAAACCCTTTTTGAGACACACCATAACCAAGGAAACAACATAGACAAGTACGAGGTTGGAGCTTTGTTCGTTCATGAGGAGGAAGAAAGACAAAGCAAGCACAACCAAAAACCGAAGAGAGGAGTAGTCAGGAGTTTGACCATAAAGAAACTCAAATGGTGATTTGTTGTGTGTAGTTGGTAAAGAAATACGATTAATGGTGTGCACAGCAGTGAGTGCGGCCTCATCCCAAAAGTGCTCAGGAAAAGAGGCAGAAATGAGAAGGGTGCGGACAACATCAAGAATGTGACGATGTTTTCATTTTGCACGACCATTTTGTTGAGACGTGTAAGGACAAGACCGCTGAGGAAGAGTACCATGTCTGTCTAAAAAGGATATGAAAGATTTATCATTATATTCTTGAGCATTATCTGATCGAAAGACTTTGACGGTGCAATTGAACTGTGTTTCAATCATTTTATGAAATGTTTGGTAAATAGACATAAGTTCAGACCTATGGTGAAGCAGATAAATCCAAGTATACCGAGAAAAATCATCCACAAATATGACAAAATATTTAGATCCCCCCTCAGTGGGAATAGGTGCAGGACCCCAAATATCAGAATGTATAAGATCAAAAAGGGCAGAAGAAAATGAGTCACTTTTATTAAAGGGCAATTTTGTTTGTTTGCCAAAATGACAGGAAGTACAATCAAAATTTTGAAACTAAACTGAACCTAAATGACCTTGGGAAGCTAATAATTGAAGACAAGATAAGGATGGATGACCAAGACGAGCATGCCATAGATCAGGTGAGGAGGTGGCAGTGGTAGCAGCTACAGAAATAACTTGTGAAAGAATCTTCAAGTCATGAACCTTAAACATGCGACCAACCTTACGGCCTGTCCCAAGCACTTGACCCGTCCGGGGATCCTGCACATCCACACCATGATTAGTAAATAGAAGATCTACGCCTAATTCGCAAAGTTGACCAACAGATAGCAAATTGAGGTATAACTTTGGAATATGAAAAGTGTCACTAAGAGATAAACAAGGAGAAGAGATTTTTCCTTTATGACTAACAAGCATAGGAGTTCCATCAGCAGTGTAAATGGTAATTGGATGTTCTAAGGATGCCTTATTAGAAAATTGGGATTCATCAGGAGTCATATGGTTACAACATGCAATATCAAAAAACCAAAGTTGTTTACCTGAGGTGACAGAAAGAGCAGTGGAAGTGCGGGATAAAACCTGTTGAACAACTGCCTCAATATCAGTCGTAGTAAGTGAGGAAGCCAAAGATGGACCTGTAGGAACCGATGGATCTAAAGGACATATAGCAGCTACCTGAGGAAGAGAAGCTTTATTCTGCTCTTGCACAAATTTCTGTAACTTACGACAAACAGAGATGTCATGGCCTTTGTCACGGCAAAACTTGCAGTGAGTACCTTTGGAAGACTGAGAGGTGGGATGCTCGGAGTTTATTCGCGGAGGAGCAGTGAATGCAACAATAGAAGGCTATGGTGAGGGTGTAGCCAATACATGATCAGATGATGTCATGTGATAAGTAGGCCGACGATTCTCCTAAAAAATGAGCTCCTTTACTGTAGCATCAAGAGAAGGAGTTGGAGACTGGCTAAGTAGAGAAGCCCTAGTCGGCTCAAAATCCTCACGGAAACCCATCATGAAGTGCATAAATCTACGGCGATTCCGATATTTGACAAAAAGCTCAATGTCCTTAGAACACACCAGTGTAGGATCTACAGCAGAGAGTTGTTCCCATATAGTAGAAGTTTGAGAATAAAAATCAGAAATAGACTGACCTGTCTCTTGGCGCATTTGATAAAGTTTTGATTCAATGTGAAACTCCAAGCTTGAATCATTAGTGCAGTTATAACGATCGGCCAAAAATTTCCAAGCAGCCTCAGTAGTTTCAAGACGAGGAAGAAGATTATGAATGGAGGGAATAGAGGTATTGATAAACCAAGATAAGATCTTACTCTGAATACTCTCCCATTCCTCTAGACGTTCTTCATAATCATCTGTTGTAACAGCAGTCTTGGAAGACTCTTCAGCAGCTGTGGCTTTGGACTTAGGGCTTGGTACTGGCTTAGGAATTGAACCAGTCACATATCTCCACAGTTTACGACCCTTGAGAAAGACGGTCATATTCTGAAACCATGCATGATAGCTAGTAGGACCATCCAACATGATGGTGATACGACGTATGATATCTCGTTCACTTTGTTGAGCCATAATGAAGAAAATGACCAAAAAGTGAGACTTAGATACCTCAAATGCAGAAACGGAGCCCAAAATCAGAATCTACGTGAAAAACTGAGCAAGACAAGTCCTGTTAAAAAATTTTGACTTGGTCAACGGTCAACGGTCAAAGTCAATGGTCAAGTCAAAGTCAACGGTCAGGTCTGTCAAGTCAACGAATGACGTGTGCTGACGTGGCTGTGTGACGTCACACTAGGGCTGACGTGGTAGTCTGTGAAACGAAGCTGGCGTGTGGGGTGCGTGTAAGAGCGTGTGGCGCGTGGAGGACATCTGGCTTGGCGCGTTGGGCGCGTGAGTGAGAATGACGGAATGTGGCGGCGCGTGGAGCGCGTGCTCGTGAGGCAGAAACTTCGGGAGGCGTGTGTGAAGTGTTTTCTGGCTGTTCTTGGTTGGGTTTTGCTCGGGATTGTCTGTTCTGTCACTCAATGCCTTTTCTTTGACAGTTGGATGAGCAGAACAATGAGATCTGAGAGTTGTTGGGTATGTGGGCGATACGGCGGTGACTCACTTCTGACAGTGGCTACTGGATAAAGGCGAGGGCAGCGGAAGAACTCCAGAGATGTCCACAGGAACCAGAAATTCAGAGGAATGGCTCTGATACCATGTTAAGAATATAAAGTGTGAGAAAGACTGAATAGTCTGTATATTAATGTGTGTATAATAATATACAATAGAGAGTCTTATATAGGCTAGATATGTGTGCAGTATAAGTAAAAGGAATAAATTACAAGTACAGTATACTGGGCTATGCCCAATGGGCTAAACTAGTCTAAGCTATACACTAACACAGTTAACCAAAATTTCCAAAAACATTATACGTGCTACAATTGTTGCTGGGCTCCGCATCGACCAAGTACCATGTCCCGTTTGTGTTCTGTGCCCAATACTCTATCTTCCCAGTAAAATTCATCAGCAACCTTGCATTCTCAAAATCAGCATCATTTAGAACTTCTGTTGTTGTGAGGAAAGTGTATAAACCAACCGAGCTTTTCCAATAAATCGTCGTCCCCTCTTTGTTGGCGACTATTGCGTTCCGATTTCCGGCTGCATCTAGCATAAACGTGAAGTTCCCGCTTCCAGGGTCATCACGGCCTCTCCAAGAAGTCAAATTAAAGTTTCCATCCAACGACAGCGTCATGCCTGGAAGAAACGTATCAGCTGGATTTTCAAGGCTCTCCCATAAACTTGTCACATTACCGTATTCGGATGAGTATCCGTATAGTACCAGGTTTCCAGAATCCGTGAGATTCACAATCGTGTCTGTAGTATTGCAGGATTCACCCCAATTATAACATTCTGAATTCCAATGAGCCTTCTCAGTACTCGTATCCATCACCTGGAGATTGCCATCTTTTGCAAATCCGAAAGCTCCAGTAGTAGTATTAATAAGCGGGTCAAATCGATTGGCAACCCATACAACTGTTCGCTTATCCCACTTGTACCATATTCCAACATATCTTTTGTAGCCAGAACTTCCAGCAGGACTAAAGAATCCTAATTCAAACTTTCTTGCAGGCGAAACTAGAGTTTCTTCATGGTCTTTAATCCACTCGCCATACCTCAAAGAAACGCTATCAGCACAATAAACATGAAAGGAACACAGCAGTACTGGTATGTACAAGATGAACATGGAACATAGCATGCAGTTTGCGGACCATCCCTTAATTATGGTGATTGCTCCCATTTTCATTTTTCAACTTTCTGTTACCAAAATGAAAAACAGCACACACACAAGTAGAATTTTCTTTGTTGTTAGAAGCACAGCGTCAGTGTGGTTTCTGATCATCTAATTGCAGCAATTTCTGCTGTTTTGGCTTTCCTGGTACGAAAATGCCCTGATGTTCTTGCTTATTGACGCAAAGACTTCTATTTTCACTGAAAAAGGTTCCCATAAAAGTATGCAAATTGAAACACTTTTAACTGTTTGATTTGAATCCCTTCTTTTTCCTTTTCCTTTAATTGTTTTCTTTTGAAACCTATTCTACTTTGCACGACAAAGCAAGAACAAAACAAAAATCGCTGAAGTAGTGGACCCAGTTCTTTCGATAAGGATGGTTCAAAGACAACATGATATGTCAGGTAAACAAAATTATTGAAAATAATTTTGATTAAGGAATTCTCAATTCTCAATTCTCAATTCTTCAAAGGCATGGCAGCATACTTTCATGCAGGAACAGAGTAAGTAATTCTCAATTCTACAATAGTTCGATTTTTTATTATTGAAAATAATTTTGAGTTTTTTCATCTTTTGTCCTTTTCGTCTTCTATTTTTACCATTTGATTGTTTCGACTAATTAACTTTTATGTTTCTTTGGTTTAGATGGAATATTAGATACAGCTATAAGGCCACTGTGAAACAGAACTCGTCTTTCCCATTACAACATTTCCAAATGGCTTCATATGACTGCATTTGAAATTATTTACAATGGAGACATGACATGTATGCCTATTCTTTATAAGTACACAAAGGGTACTTGTGAATAGCATTCTTTTGAATCTCTTCCTGTTTAGTGTGGCAGTGAACTGTACACCTTAAATGTAAGGCTGAGCTGACTGTACCTCTTGATGCAAAATCACAAATAATGCAGTTCTAGGCTTCAAAATAATAGGATTAAATAAATGAAGGCAGTTGGTCAGAGTTAGAGAAAATCAGAAGTCAATAAAGTACAATAAATACAAAGGAGGTTCAAATAGGAAACAATCAGACTTAGATTGGATACAATTTTATCACTTATCAGGGACAATAAATAAAAAAAGTATCAATATTACCGACAAGAAATATGCCTTAATTGTTCCTTTGAGAACCATAGTAAGAATACTGGAAACTTCCGCAGGACAGATAAAGAGAAAACAAGAATCATGAGAGCCCGTATGCTATCCACCATTATCGTCCTTCTTCAATGGTAGATGTTAATTCATTCCAGCTTTCTGGTTTAGTAGTAGAAGAAGTTGCACTAGAGAGGGATCTTCTTAAAACATAGGCTGGTTGTTTAGGAGTTGGGAGAGTTGCAGTTTCACTACCAAGCATGAAAACCACATTCGACATTGTGGGACGATCACTTGGATCTTCTTGTACACATAAAAGCCCAACGTTAACACACCTCAAAAATTCGTCTGCATTAAAAGTTTCACGTATTGTTTGGTCCATTAAATCTAAAGCCTTGCCTTCTTTCCACAATTTCCATGCCTGGGACGATTTGAAATTCAAATTGGCATTAGGTAGAGTGCAGGAAATATAACTATATGTAATTGATGCAACATACTTTTTGTTTGGTTTACTAATGCAACATACTTACATAACCTAAAAGACTCAAAGTATGTTCTGACTGGTGAAATCCGGTGTTCTTTTTTCCGCTGATAACCTCAAGTACAACTACACCAAAGCTGAAGGCATCAGACTTCACTGAGAAAAACCCATCCAATGCGTATTCTGGAGACATGTAGCCGCTGCACAACAAAAATTATTTATATTTTCAGTGAATTAGGGGACATAGATGGGAAAACTGAAAACTGCCATACAAAGTCTAAATAATTAGCTTTCATAATCAACCATCTGCATCAAACTTACTAAGTCCCAACCACCCTTGTCGTGGTTGCCTCAGTTTGTTTGCCTCCAAATATCCTTGCCAAGCCAAAGTCAGAAATCTTGGGGTTCATCTCCTCATCCAGAAGAACATTGCTTGTTTTCAAATCCCTATGAATGATCCTCAACCTCGAATCTTGGTGAAGATAGAGCAGCCCTCGAGCAATTCCCAAAATGATGTCAAAGCGTATCTTCCAATTCAGTAACACGCATAGAGTTCGATCTTGCATGCCATTTTCCATTTCAGGACATGTTTTAGTAACCATCCAAATCCAAATTACTGATAAGTAAAAATAAAATAAAATAAAATTCAGGTTTAGAGTCTAACCAAATAAAAATGAGTCTAAACTCTTGTTTGGCATGTATTCATAGAGTAACATTTTTTCATCTCCTTCTATGCAATAACCCAAAAGTCTAACAAGATTCCGATGCTGAAGTTTAGCAATCAAAACAACCTCATTCTTGAATTCCTCCAAGCCTTGCCCTGAACCACTCGAGAGCCTCTTTATAGCAATTTCTTGTCCTCCTGGAAATGAACCCTGAGAGAAAACTCCCATAACCATAAGCACCGTCCATCATTAATTAGAAACTAGTAAACAAACTGCTATATTGATTGAGTACTAAAAAGGTTAATACCTTGTAAACAGGCCCAAAGCCCCCTTGTCCAAGCTTTTTTGTATCTGAGAAGTAATCTGTTGCTGCTAGTATACTTTTCAAATTGAAAAATGGTACATCTATGCCTTTTTTATCATCTTCTCTAAATTGGTCTGAATCTATCAATTCTTTGACACTTCGTTCACTGTCATACAGTCGAAATGCTGCGTTTCCCTGATTTCTTTCCCTGTTAACTGATTCTAAGAGATTAATCATAACTTCAGTATCTTGCTAGCTAATTTTATGGAAGAAACCAAAATATTGTCATTTTGAAACAAGGGTATATGGTTGTTTTTGCACCAGTTACCTTGTCCGTTGGCCACTTTTCTTCTTCTCAAATAATACAAGTAACAGCATGCAATAACCATCAAAGTTGCAGTAATCACTGGGATAATTGCACGTAATAGGTTCTTTTTTTTGTGAGACACTGCAAGCTCGTTGTGCACAAATTCAAAAATGAAAGAAAACAATAAGTAAGATGAATACTATTGGGCCATTGTCAAGATAAAATGGTTGGGTTTCCCACCTGCATTCAATCTAGGTCTGTGATAATGCATATAAAAAATATTCATTTAAGGAAAGGAATAAGTGAGTGCCTAGAACAAACTATCTAGACATCCTACTGGCAGACGGGTTTCAAATTTAAGAGGGGTTTCTTATGATTTCATAATTATCATTGACAATATCGTTTTGAGTATTTATACTCTTGGCAACATTACAAAATTTATCGTTCATTAACAAAGCAAAATTAAATGTACAGGGCACACTGTTATCATATGGTGCATTAACATAGGATTCTAACCTGGAATGCAACTGAAATTAGAATCGTTACACGTAAGCAAGTAAAAGAAAAACCCCTGAATATCAGTCCTTAGCTAAATACACAAGGTCCTAACATTGTGCTTAAGCAACCATTATCACAGCTAGTAAAGGAAGAAAATAAAAAATCTCAGCAGGGGCAACATTAACTAAATCTTTATTTGTAATAAAGTAATTTTAATTTGCAATATGCACATGATATAGAATCCTAACCTTGTGTACAACTTAACTTTGTGCCATCCCATCGAAAGCTTTTGGTGCAAAGGCACCTCCTCTTCCCATCAATTGCTGATTCGCAAGTTGAATGTGGCCAATCCTTGCAATCTGCAGATAAATTACAGAGTGGCTCCAGTGGTGGCTCCCAAACAATCTCAACATCATCTGTAACTCTAGATGAAACATTAGAACTAGAGTTTCTTGGAGTAGTTAGATTAAATGGCAATGACTGGTTTAGCCGCAAACTTCCTACATCCTTGACTTGGATAAAAACCTTTGATGTATTTTGATCGATACTAGTGACTCGATATGTCCCACTGAGGGCCTTGAAGCTAACCTGGCCAGAGGTAGTGTTGCAATTGAAACTGAAGTACATAGGATCACCACAATTTGAGCTAGTGCTAAGTGGATAAGGGATCATGTTTGTGCCACAAGGCTCACAATTTTGTACAGTTGGTTCTGCAGAAATATTAAGTTTCAAATAGTGAATAAACTCAAACAAATAGGACTTGGCCTTATATACATATAATGAAATTGCCTATCATTGCAAATCCATCTGTCCACAAACCGACAGCCCATCATCCCATGGGCCATGGTTGACAGTTTATCATATACAGAGACAAGGTTAACATTTTATTTTTGTTCCGTAAAGATAATTGATATTTTCAATTATCGGCTCACCTTAGCAAGATTTTGGTTATTATGTAGAACCATGCTCCTTGTCAAATTCATTATAAATAAAGTTACTAAGTTGTTGTACTATTATTGTATCCAGTATCTTAAGAGAGTGGCTGTATCTTTAACATTTTGTATAGACTTTGGCTTGGACTATAAACAGCTGGCAAGATTTCTAAACTTTCTACTTCATATTCAAGACGCTCTCTAAATTTCCTGAAGTAAAATACTACGTTAGTAAATCTAAGCAATTTATGTAAAATCGACCAGTTAGTACATTACCTATATCCGAAATTGCTACACGGATGGAGAGGTTATAACCTTCAACATACTCCTCTTGAAGATTAAATAGCTCCTGCGTCCAAATCCAGCATGCCATTTCTGAGTCTTGATTATAACTATAAGACTCGCAGTCGCAGTTTTTAAGGCACAACTCTTTGCATTCTGTTTCGTTTCCGACCTGGTGAATTTGTTCTGGTCTTCCGCCTATATTCATCATCTTTAAGTTCAAGAAGGTATTGCCACAGGACGTCGAATTTCTGGTGCACCCATCCGAAAAATCTCCAGAATACCACTTCTGAGGGACATGAGGCACGAACCCTGGCAAACATTTGCATGGCAATTTATTATTTTTTAAATTACAGCTACCAAATTTTCCACAAAAATCGTAAACACTACAATTGTCACTCGGATGCACATCAAACAACGACCAAGTCCCGTTTGTGCTTTGTTCCCAATACTCTATCTTCCCACTAAAATTCATCACCAACCTTGCATTCTCAAAATCATAACTATTTTGACCTTTTGTTGTTGTGACGATAGAGTAATACCCACCATTCTCCAAGCTTTTCCAGTAAATATTCCCCCCTTTGTTGATGATTTGTGTGTTCGAATTTCCTGCTGTATCTAGCATAAACGTGAAGTTCCCAGTTCCAGGGTCATCACGGTCTCTCCAAGAAGTTAAGTTCATGTATCGATCCATAGTCATGTTTGGGAGAAATGTATCAGTTGGATTATTAAAGCTCTCCCATAGACTTGTCTCATTATCGAATAGCACCAGGTTTCCAGAATCCGTGAGATTCAGAATCCAGTCTGCAGTTGTACACGGATCACACCAATAATAACTATCACGTCCAGAAGACCAATGAACCTTCCCACTACTCATATCTAATACCGTGAGGTAGCCATCTGTTGTAAATCCGAAAGCTCCAGTGGTAGTATTGATAAGCGGGCTATCTCGATTGGCAACCCATACAACTATTTGCTTATCCGAAGTGTACCATATTCCAACATACCTTTTGTCTCTAGAACTTCCAGTTGGACCAAAGAATCCTAATTCAAACTTTCTTCCAGGCGAAACCAGAGTTTCGTCATTGTCTCTAATCCACTCACCATGCCTCAAAGAAACTCTATCAGCGCAATAAACATGGAAGGAACACAGAAGTACTGGTATGTACAAGATGAACATGGAACACAGCATGCAGTTTGCGGACCATCCTTTAATAACGGTGATTGCTCCCATTTTTCAACTTTCTGCTACCAGGATGAAAAAAAGCACACGCACAAGTAGAATTTACTTTGTTGTTAGAAGCACAGTGTCGGTGTGGTCGCTGATCATCTAATTTCAGCAACTCCTGCTGTTTTGGCTTTCTTGGTACTAAAATGGCCTCATGTTCTTGCTTGTTGACGCAAAGACTTCTTGGTCAGCAATTTTCACTGTGAGAACGGGAAAAGCTTACAAAACGATTATGCAACTTAAACCATTTTTACTGTTTAATTTGAATCCCTTCCTTGTCATTTTACTTTTTTTTTTTTTTTTTTTTTTTTGACTTACGAAGCAATAACAAAACAAAAATGACTAAATTAGTGGATCTAGTTCTTTCGATAAGCATACTTCATGACGACATGATATGTCAAATAAACAAAGAAAATCATTCTATTACGGATTTAGGCCCCGGTTGTGCCAAATTATACTACCAATTTTAAACCAAATTACTTATTAGTCAAATTATGTGTCGGTTCACAATGTTGGGTGCATGGCACCATTTTAGTCCAGCCCACATTCTATAGGACACCTCATTAAATGAGGCTATTGAACATGCCACAAAAGTCATCTTGCTTTTTCTTTGGAAGGCGACTTGGGCGTGTCTTACACACTGAAGAGAAAAAGGAAAAGCTGAAGCAAAATCGAGAGATATTCGGTCTTTGAATGAGATGACTCATCTATTTATATATTAAGAGAAAATTTATCAGAAACTCTATCGTTTTATTTATTTCTCTCTCTTTTGTCAATTGTTAAACTACGCAAAATCAATTCATAATTAGTGCAGCAAAACTAATTCATGAAATTTACAAATGAAAGTTTTCTCTAATGAGAAATGACAACTAAAAAATAAAAAATATCAAATTATGCCCAAATAGACACTGTTCATCATAAGAATAATGTCCCTTACACAGAAGCTTATCATAGATATTAGATGACGTAACATAGAGATCTCTATGTTACGTCATAATAAATAAATAAAAAGATCGAAGAAATCGATAGATATGAGTATTTGCTTTTATTGAATGATGTATTTGAGTATTTTTGTGCTATGATTATTATTATTATTTTGGTGTCAAGTATAGGTACAACTGTACGAGGGGTTAAAGTCTAAAAATTAACTCCACGTAGGGGGCAATCGGTATTTGCATACCTGATTGCGACAGGAAGATCCTCCAACCCGTTTCAATTGACGTCTCTGCATAGTGCACACTTATCTCATGTCAATTCACGAATAAACCATTGAGGCCAATGATATAAATTTCTGCAAGCTAAATGGTAGTTTGTTAGACAAAGCTCAATTATTGGAGATGCATGTTGACTCGCATTGACGGGGTTCTCAAATTCGTCCACTCATCTTTCTCGTGGTTTGTTTTCGTTATTTTCTTTGGCCTTACTTTCTTGTGTTGATTCTAAGAACTGGACCATTCACCTACTTCATACATACTGTGAAGCAAATGGCTGTGCAGACTGCAGACGCATCGGCAAAAAAGGGGTAGAGATCAACATCGCATTTTGGAAAAATATGACACATGCCCTTCTTTTGTTTATCCAGCTATGTATGGCATATACGGCAGATAAGGTGAGGACCAGTAGACTTTGTCCCCTAGATCACTTTCATCTATGAATTAAAATAAGCCAAGACAAAATAATAATAAAAAACTCCTCTATACAATAATAAAAATTATTTTTATTTGTGATAAATACAAGCTTATAAACTAAAACGAAAACACAACCGTGCGAAACACAGATTAACTATTAGTGGTACTAAAAGTTCAATCTTAATTCAAAAGGATTCCTAAACTCCTCTTATCGACTAGTAAAATAAATAAATTTTCATAAGATGAAACTTCATAAGCTTGGTAACCGTAACCATGGTTATGAAACTCAAATTGTTTAATGAACCAAGAAAGAGAGAAGTTCAAGGTTTTTGAAGTTGGACCGAAATTCAACCAAGTTCAAACCGTAATGTGTCATTTAATTTTTTAATATATTTGATACTTAAATTGATTTATATTTATTAATTTTTCATTCCTAACCAACAAGATGTGTGTGACCCAATGGTTTGCATGTTGGACATGTTACTTTCACAAAAGTGGCACATGCTTGACCCAAATTTGAAGGAGATAGAAAGTTTCTAAATAACCATCTTAATCAAATAAGTTTTAATGTTTCAATAGGAAAGCTAATCTATATCTATATATATTAAAAGCTTAAACATAATATTTATTGTTGCTACCCTCCAATTAAGCTACATCAACGTCCATCCACGTTATTATCCTTTTTTCTTTTAACCCTTCTCCCTCCCTTACTTTTTCATCTCCCCACTACCCTCTATCTTAATATCACTATTGATCTTTCCCTTCATATTCCTTTATTTTGTCTCTTCTTATTTTTACCCTCTTATTATAAACTACTAAGTTGCCCGTGCGATGCACGGATAATTTTGTAATATTTTATGTAAAACAGTTTTAAATAATGTTGTACATAAATTATAAAGAAAAAGTAAATTAAATTAGAGTAAAGAAACATATACATTTTGAGATATTAAAAATTGATTTGGTAGCTTCACTACATATTTGTAGCCTTCTTAAGGTAAAATTATTATTATTTTAAATCATGAAACCAAAACAAAATGCAAAAGAGTAATGGGACCATGAAATAAACTAATTTCTGTTGTGTTAACATATTTCATATTATGAAATAAAAGTATACCTAACTCTATGACTATTTTCCACTCATCGATAGTGCGATATTAAGACATGATGTGGGCAAATGTGTATGCATGTGTCTTATAGATTATTTAAAATTAAACCATGATAGAATATAGCTTTATATTGCACACCAAATATTCTCTCTACTTTTATACCCAAAACAAAAACTATCTAACCAAATTACCTAACCTAAATCATATTTAAGCCCCTAATTTGAAAAGGAAAAAAGATTACCCATAGGGGTTTCAGTGTCTTGATAGTGGTGGAAGGCTAGTATAACGGAGGTGGTGACTCGTCAGATTCTTCTTTCTTTCTCTTTCAAATGTTTTGTTAGTCTCAATTCTTTTATTTTGGTAATATATAGTAAAATAGTGCCTTTTATTTAACAATCCACAACATTTTTGTGTCTCTGTATCTCTCTCTGGAGTCTTATCTCATTAGTTATTACTATTAGCCCTTACATTTAAAAAAAAAAAAAAAAAAAAAAAAAAAAAAAAAAAAAAAAAAAAAAAAACAGTGTGTATGCTAAAAGACACGAAGAATAGTGGAAGGTGTGGTGTAAGCTTAAGCAATTAATGAGATACGACTAAAATAAGATAATGTGAACTTTTGGGTAATAATAAAAAATTTTAAAAATAAATAAATAAAAAAACTTAATGAAAAAGGTAAAAAAAGGCTAAATGCAAAATTAAAGTGACACTTGGTAGGACCTCGTGCACTCTCGCATGAAGTCTCTGAGAGAGAGACATTTTATAACAACTTTTATTCTATAATATTCCTCCAATTTTTTTTTTTTACTCATTCCTTGAACTGAATAATTATAGTGGTTATGTGTGTGCAATTTATAATTGTTGTTTCACTGAATATTTATAGCCTTCTCAAGGTAAGATTAATTTTTTAGCCAAAAAAAAAAAAGAAGGTAAGATTTTTTTTTTTTTAATCATGAAACAAAAAATAAATGTAAAAGAGTAACAAAACCGTGAAAATCAAATAATTTGTGTTGTGTTCACATATTTAATACTATGAAATAAAAGTATGTCCAACTCTCTCACCGTCTTCCAGTCATTAATAGTGCGACACTAAAACATGGTGTGGGCAAGTGTATATGCACGTGTCTTATAGATGATTTAAAACTATGGTAGAATATGACTTTACATTGCGTATCAAATATTCTCTCTACTTATATAACCAAAACAAAAACTATCCAACCAAATTACCCAAACCTAAATCATATTTAGTCCCCTAATTTAAAAAGAAAAAAAAAAATACCCGTAGGGGTTTTGGTGTCTTGATGGTGGTGGGGGGCCAATATGATGGAGGCAACATCCCCTCAGATTTCTCTTTCTCTCTCTTTCAAATGTTTTGTCAGTCTTAGGTCTTTTATAGTGAAACAATGCGTTTTGATTCTGTGGTGAGACAATGCGTTTTATTTAACAATCTACAACATTTTTATGTCTCTCTATCTCTCTCCAAGGCCTTATTTGGTTAGTTTTTACTATTAGTCCTTAATTATTATTATTATTTTTTTTGCTTTTTTAAAAATATTAAAATGGTGGGTATGCTAAAAGACATGAAAAAGAGAGAAATGTGTGATGTTAGCTCAGGCAATTAATGAGAGACTAATGAGATAACAGTAAAATAAGTTAATGTAAACTTTTGGATAATAGTAAAAAGAAAAACTTAATGAAAGAGGTAAAAAAAATGTTATATGCAAAATTAGATCATCACTTGGCAAGGCCTCATGCACTCCCACATGAGATCTCTACTTTCATATATATATATATATATATATATATATTGATGATTATTCTTTTATAACTTCTAATCACTAATCAACATGAGTCTCAAAAACCTTTGTAATAGGACTTTATCATACATACAAAATAAGTATAGATTTTTTAATCTTTAATTTTTTTTTTAAAAGGATATTACTATTGTGCTCATCCTTATAAGAATCTAAGCATAGATTAAATTTTCATTATTTTTGACAATTTTTCTTTGATTCCTTTATAATTTATATATTGTGTTGGTTTAAATGAATTTTTTCTCAAGCTTTCAAAGGATGGACTTTAGATAAGATGTTCAACTTTTATATGCCAAGCATTGACTATAAGTCTTGTACATGGAACAAATAAAGATAAGAAATTAAGAATATGGTCCATTTTGGTTGGCCTTAGCATGCATGATTTGTCTAGACATCAATTTTCTCTCTTGCCAAAAGTCTGACTTATTTTAGGTAGAAGTTTCCTTAATTATTACTTGTATACAAAATTCCAAGATCATTAAATTGGAATAGGTCCCTCACTAACCTAACCAATTGGAATAGGATGAAATTTCTTCCCATCCACACTAAATGTTGTGTACACTCCAAATTTTTTCTGCATCTCATAATGATACATTGTTGATAGGTGTCATCCAAGTCCAACATGATTAAGAGTTGTAATTGAGACTATGGCCCAAAAGCCTTACTATTCAATACATTGCGATAAAAATTAAACATTCATTTGATGTAATAGGAGATTATGGAATTTAACATTGTATACACTAGGGTTTGTTCTTGATGTTGTGAAATTGATGCAGGTATTAAAAACTCTAGTTTGATTAGTTGGCAAGTCATGTTCTTTAATCGTGAAAAGTCTACAATGGAAAACTTTTGTGTTCTTAAAATAAATGTTTTGGAGAGAAAATTGTTAGCCCTCTCATCCCATTGGGACCCCCTATTTATACAAAGGAAAAAGGGTCCAATATTTCTAAATGTGACTTAGTTACATGGAATTTTTGTGTAAATGCCTAGATTTCTTTTAAAAATTTAATTATAATTTTAAACTCTAATTTGTTGATTTTTATATGATTTATGTGGTTTGATTCTGATTCAGTAAAGACATATTAGCCAAAAGAAATGAAGGTAGAGTTTTTAAAGAAATCTGTACTGTTAGATTACCAATTACAAATGGCTTGGGGTACCTTTGGTACGACAGCCAGTCTACCCTTATTCGGAGACCCCTCCTCTTGATGACATTATGTCATATCTCATTGGTACTTCCATTTAGTGGGGTACTGATCCACGTATTACCTCCCATGAGCATACTGAGATCCATTATTTGTTTTTCCGGATTTCTTGTCATTCTATTTAGCCCATCTCTCACTTGCACACCATTCTTATTGAGCAACGTGCATTTTTGTATGCCGTTGTGACTGATGCTCCTCTGAGTTTTCCTACTCTTTTCATTCGTTCCTTGGTTGAGGTTCATAGGAGTAGTTCTACAGCATATGGTCTTGTCTTCTCTATTTTTATACATCTAGGTTTAGAGTACTTTCCTGTGTCTAAGCCCGTACATATTATAGCTCCCATAGGTGCCACCTTCCTTAGGCAGAGAACAGCTTAGATGAAAGCTAGCTCTAAACACCCTCGAGTAGAGTCTTCCATAGGGTTGCATCTCATCCTTCTTCTTTTGGTGACCCCACAGTTGAGGAGTTTGTCAATCCCACTTTCGTTGTTGATCCTCCACCTTTTACTTCAGGTGATTCATCCATTCGGAGTATGTTGGATACTGTCATGATCATTCAGGCGGCACATGGATAGCTTTTGGTGGATGTGCTCACAGAGTTTCAGGCTTTGTGTGCGGATTTGGCGAGTGTTTGGCGGTCTACTCCACCACCTCCTTTTGATGATGAGCCTTGATTTCCCTTTGGCAATTCATCACAAAAAGGGGGAGTACATATTGATGGAGATAGGGGGAGATTTTGAGTTTTTGGAGTTTTGGAGTTTTAGATTGTATCTAGGTCCTTCATGATGTATTTTATCTTGATGTATTTATTTCTATGGGTTGCATATGTTAGGGGGAGATACTTTGTTTTATGCTTTTATTTCTATTATTGTTTCTTGTTTCACATGTGTTACATTGGCTATTGATTTATATTATGAGGTTATTCATGATATATATCTTTTATTTTTTTGTTTTGTGGAATCAAGAATTTATTTTATATTACTTGTATTTTCCACACATGCGTTTATATGTTTGTTGAGCATTTCAGGAATATACAGGTTTATCTAGTCATGTTGCTGTCTACACTGGTAACTGATAGATATTAGTTAGGTTGAATTGTTTATTGAGCTGTTTTGTAACTTTGAGCATTTCAATTTTGTTGTGTTTTTTTACGGATTGCCAAATGGGGAGTTTGTTAGGTTCTAAGACTTTAGGATCTAAATGTATTAGAACTTCAATGTTTAATGTTGGCAAACCAAGATCAAAACTTAGAGTCTAGATTTAGGCTACTCAAAGTGTGTTTATGTGTAAAGTTGGAATTGAGTAATTGCAGGAAATTATTATTTAATTTTTGCAAGGCTCAATCAATTGAAAATTAGACTCGATCGATCGAACCTTATGCAGATTGTTTTTTCTGCAAAATTTCCAACTTAGTCCAAGCCCATATGACATGTAAGGTTTTATGTTTTGCTTCAAGTATAAAAAGAAAAACTTTAGCCACGTTTTAGAGGTTGTTGATATGCTGTGTGTGTGAATCTCTTGTGAGATCTAGAGGTGTTTATTTTTATACACACTTAGGGTTATCAAGATCAAGATTGATGTCAAGAACTTAGTGATTTCTTCAGTTGCTGTTTCAAGAGCTTAAAGAAAACACAAGCGGGAGTACTTGTGGTTGCTGTGGTTTAAGGAAAGAAGTAGTCTATGAACTCGAAGTTGTCACGTGGTCGTGTTTCTACACGAGATAGCAATAGGATGTTAGTAGTCTAAGTCTTGTTGTAAAACTTCAATTCTTTCATAGTGGATCTGTTTTACCTTGAGGATGGCTAGGTTAAATCCTCCCTATGTTTTTTACAGGTTTGGTTTTCCTGAGTTATCATATCGTTGTGTTATTTACTTTTCCACACTATTCACATGATTTGATTTGAATGTGTTCAACCTAGATCTTATTAATGAACTTGTTAATCAACTTGGATTAATATTAGGTTAAACAACTTGTGTTTTAAGGGGTCTAAAAACGTACAAAATCACTAATTAAATTGGCATAATTGTTAAATAGTTAAGTAATTGACTAAAGTACAATTTTAGCCCTTAAAATTTGGGTTGTCTTCCGTTTGGTCCTTTATATTTTTAACTTTTCATGTTGGCCATTCACATTTGATTTCGTTTTCATATTAACCCTATCATCCATTTTTGATAATAATCTGACCATTAAGTGTCAAATAAGTGGCATCCACTAAGTCACATTAATTGCCCATATAATTTTTGGTATTACTAGATTACCAATTGAAATGAATGATCAGGGCAAAATGAATACCAAATCAAATTATAAGGACCAAAATAAAAATAATTCCAAAATTTAAGAGTAAAAGATGTACTTTAATCTAATTAATGAGTTTACATAATATTTCTCATTAGGCATTAATCCTGAAGCAAATAGGCAACTTGAAGCTAATCAAAATGTTAGTTTGAGTAGTTGATGAACTAGGTCCACGATATCAAACAAACAGGCATAAAAAATTAGAGCCAAGCTAAATTAGCATTGAAATGAAATTCTAGTTGAAGGATCTTAGTTTAAATAATAATAATAATAAATCCTTCCAATTTATGTTCGTCCTGAATTGACAGATACAGAGGAAAGCAAGATTAAAAAACAAGAAGTCAGCTGTCTTTGAAGTGAATTAGTTAAGCACAATGGATTAGAAACCAAATTGGCAAATAAGGGTAATATCTCCTGAAGAAGTCCATAATTTTGTGGTCACGACTATAGTTAAAGAGAGAAATGCCATTAATCTGCAGTTTGAGTGGTGGTTTCCTGGAATAATACAGTAACGGCAAGTAAAAGTACCTTTTTACTTTCTTTAAAAATAAATCCAAAAAAAAAAAAGTAAAGCCAACTTTAATAGCAAGCAGCTGGCAATATGTCAAAGGTCTTTTTTATTCATGTTCGTCTTTAATATCAAGCAGCTGGCAATATGTCAAACAGTCAAAGGTGGTTTTGTTTTATATAAATATTTCGAAAAAAGTTAAGTGATTTAAATAGCGATGTTTCAATAAATATGCTATGCTGGTTACAATAAGGAGCCAATGATACATGCGATTTTATCTCTACAGTCATGTAGTTTGGGGCCAATGAACACCCATTTTTTTAAAGTGGTCCTGGCTGCTACCGTCCACTTCATCTCCTTCTGAGAATGAGCGTGTACATAATTTCGTAATTACTTCTTTGACCTTCCATATGGTAGAAGGATACCAGCCTCTCACATTTTCCACATACGATGAATACTACGCGTCCTCTAATTAATCTGAAATTTGCATCTTGTTTCCCTTATCAAGGTTTTCACGTTCGTTTCTCACCAAAAAAAAAAAAAAAAAGGTTAACTTTTAGTTTTTTTTCAGCTTTTCTCTCTCTTTTTTTTTTTTTTTTTAATATAATCTAATTTTTAGCTTTTTAAAAATAAACTAACTTTTAACTTTTTGTAACATATTTAACATAAAATTTACTAAAAATTATATCTTTTAGTAAATATTATACAAATAAGCTATCAAAATTAAACAATTCACAAATGAAGAATCACTCTATATACTCACCTAAGATCCATCCCTATGTGAGGGATTGTTGTATATGCTCATTAGACCGAATACCCGTTTGTCCCATGGTATATTTCACAGAGTATATATCCCAAGAGCTTACCATGGCATGTATGGTCTCAATTAATGTGACATGAGTAAGAAAGACTTACATAGCTTCATGAATTGTAATTAACAAAAGTTGAAGAACATTAACATTGTTTTGCCCGATGTCTAATATGTTGATATACTAATATTTATGTAGCTATGCTTAAAGCCTTATAATTCAATTAACACATTTTAATGCTTTCAATGAAGACATCTAAAATTAAAACCCCCCCCCCCCTTCTCCCAAGGCCCCCAACTATCCTTGGAGAGAGAGAGAGAGAGCATTTATAATGGGTTCTCTAAAATGACAACAGCCCTATATGATGAAAAAAAAAAAAACCCACATTTGCTTCCCTAACATTAGCCAAAATACCATTTTGCTATATAGTGCCCTTGTTCATTTGTTGAGAGAACATAAGAAAAATAAAGAAAGGAGGATGGAAATAATAATAATAAATATTTAAATAAATTGAATGGAGAATCATGTGTATATTTTGAAAAGTAATTAGTTAAAATAGGAAAAAACACTACTTTTTCTCCACACACACACACACACACACACACACACAAAATGTTACTTTAGCACACCAAAAAGTCACTTTATCTATTTTAGCATAACATTTAACAATACACCCTATATCCCAACTTTTATTTTATCATTATGACACATTAAAATATAGTAAAAAAAATACCCACTGGTATAAAAAAAAAAAAAAATACAAAACCTATCCACCACTCACAACCCAGCCACCACCCACAACCCACTAGTATTACAAAATGTTGGTGTGGGTGTGTGTTCCAAACACTTTTATTATTATTTATTTTCCAGCCGTTGGGAATTTATGAGTAAAATAGTCGTTGGTAATTATGAGAAAAAGAGTCGTTGGGCAATAATGAATAATATAGTCGTTGGGCTTTTATGGGTATTAGTCGCGGACTTGCGCATTGCGCGTGATTATTTTTTTACGGTGGTCTCATTGTTATTATTATTTTGTAATTTGAACTAATTTAATAAAAAGTAATTCATTTCATAATCATATTTTTATTATTATTATAAAATTGTTTTATTTAAATTTTGAAACCTTAATTCTACCATAGTCGGTTGACTAATTTTTACATCTCTAAGTCAATTAAACACATTTTGCATGCTACATGTAAACCTTCTTTTCCATGAGGGTTGAAATAATGTGACTAATATATTTTTTTCTATGGAAGTTAAAAAAATATAAATAAATAAAAATTCTTGTACCTTGTCTTGATGTTTTCTAAAAATTAAATTTGGCGATTCTCTTTCAATAATTGTGAGAATTCCAAGCAGTAATTTAGAAGGTAATTCATGTTACATATTCATGCTTGGATTGTGTAATTGTATGATTGATTTGGGTTGTAATTTATAGGTTGAATATAGTAGTGTATATCCAAAAGTGTCTAACTCTGTTGTTTAGGATATTGACTATAGTGTTGCGTGTGATTTATAGAGTACTGACAGTTGTAGTTATTAAAATTGGTTTTTCATTGTCTTTTAAGTTAATAAAAACTATACTGATGAGTCTAGAAAAATCATTAAGGTCATCCATTAATATAGACGACCTTGCATCATTAGTAGGCCATCAAAAGATAACCGCTCAACACATTCAATAACGACCATCAAAGGTCTTAAACTCTCATCAAGACAAAGAACGTTACAATCAAGAAAATAATCACCTTAATTTATGTACAACAGCTACCTAAGTCACCTATAAAAGGGACAATCTGTCTCACTAGGTAAGGTACGTCAAAAACTACTACAAAACACTATCTATATACGAAAGATATGGGTTTATACTAACTAAAGCATCAGAGGTTCCCTCACCGGGGTTTACTTGGTGGTCTCTTCAATCAATCTCTCCTTTATTTTGCAGGTCCTACAAAATCGTCTAATGCTCCGGATTGGACAAGTGACCCAACTGACAATTTTGGCATCATCAGTTTCATGCCGTCTGTGGGAAAGATAAGCCATTAAGCTCTTCCTGCAACAAAGGGTTACTCTTTTCAATTTGGAGTAATGGACGCTAAAGTATAGTACCAAATAACCCAAAATATCACTCCAATCAAGGAATCCTCCTACCTGAATCTCTAATACACTACTAGAGCACCTTTGTCATTTTGCTAGTGAAGGACGCATGTAAAAAAATAAATAAATAAATAAACCTCCTCATAAGTGGGTGTTAAATGGATGCATTCCATGGGCTAACCCACTAATCCATCCATTGAGTATAATCGCTCAAGTACATTTGACGGCTTGATTCTCCCTATACTAATATTTCTATTTGGTAGAATTACGTTTTGCCTAAGATCTTAAAGTCTTACCTCTTAGGTGACTCCAAATAAGGCATAAACAATTTTCAAAAACAATTACGTTATAGCTATCAAATCGTGTATTTACAATTTGGTATTGCATAACTTAATTTTAGGCTAGTATTCTAGAAATTTTGCTTCAAAAGGAATGGTTCCAATTAAGCTAAGCACCTATTAAAGAGGTCAACTATAGAGATAATAGATACATGCATAAATTCTTTTAGAAACTTACCATAATCGTCACTACACCAGAAATAGTGATTAATTTCATAAGAATAGTGTAAATCTCATATTACTTGTTTCAAATAGTCACAGAAATCACAAGAGATACACTTATCCAAAAACACACTACAAATAGTAAAAGAAAGAGGAATAAAAAATTTGTGGCAAAAAATTAGCAAAATATTATGATCTTGAATCTAATTTATGGCCATTAAAAAGGGTTTTACTACCTTTCCTAATATAATAGATCGTTTGTGTCTTCAATTGATATACTGATAACATCCTAGTTGATGGAAAGCGAAATATTATTGCTTTACCAAAAATAATACCCCGTAAATCTTAACTTTCAGCATTTGAAAAGTGAAACTGAAATTTATTATCTTAATAAAATTATAGTATGTCATAATTTTGAGCATTAAAGAAGTGGATTCATATTTCATTGCCATTTTCAAGTTTGAGTACCCCAATTTCAGACCAAAAATTATTCATACATCTTTTAAGAAATTTGATTTATATCTCAATAAAGCTCTTCAACAAAGAAATGAAATAAATGTATTTTTCTACATTTAGTTCCATAATGAAAATTATGGATCCTGTTAATGTTCCTTGGACAGTATTCACATTAAGTTCGTCATTTGAGGTCAATCAACAGAAGCTCTTGTAAAGGTCCAAAACACACATATTGCCTCCTACGGTTGATATATGTTTCGTGGACTTTTATTTCCACAAGGAAGACTAGTTCAACAACAAACCACTAATAAAGCTGTGTAATTTACACTTAGTAGAAAATATGTGGGCTACATAGAAATTATTACTCAACAGAGAAAGAAGAAGCAAAGCATAGCAGGTATGTCCATTACACTCTCTTGTCATGTTTTAATATCTACTAGTTACACAACATAGTAGGGCCACTGTTATGTCCATATATTACACTCACTTTATGAATGCTTAAAACTATCAATATTTTTGAAACAATGATGAATAAAATCAACTGCCAAAGAGCCCAGATCAGTCACTGGCAAATTTTATGACCTTGATATCCTAATTATGGCTTTCTATATCGCTACGTTTTTTCCTAATGCATCTTGATAAGATTGGAAATAAGGAAGTCAAATATTGTTGCGCAAGATAATATATTATAACTTACGGAATTTAAGAAAAATGAAGCTGAAACTTTTTATTTCCTTACCAAAATTATGATCTTAAATATAGGCATTAAAAAAGGAAAGAATACCTTAATTGCTACAGCCTACACATTTCGAAGATGATCAATGGCTAAGAAGTCACACCAATCTCTTTGAAATCTTTGTCACTAAAGCCAAATATAAGTCATATATTATGGCTTTAATATCCTAATAATGGCCATTAAAAGGGTTTTATTACATTTTCTACTATAACTAAAACAATCAATTTGTGTCCTTTTATGTGTCAAATTAATGCTACGCTAAAAAAGGAATATAAATGGTACACAGCACAAGGATAATATCTTGGTTGATAACTTGATATTCACGGGTAGCAAAGCTATATCATAGGGGCCATCCCCTAAATTTATATTTGTATTTATTGCTAACAACAGTAAAAGATGAAAGTTTAGAAATAGAAAAAGTGTACTCTACAGTTATGAACGAGTTATTAGTTCATCAACTGAATAATGAAACATTACTAAAAAAAAAATCTGAAAAGATTTGAAAGAAAGCGTAAGAAATAAAATGCATGAATGGCCTATTTGACCTTGCATACAGAATAATTTTCAAAGTGAATGCAAGGTGGGACTAGGGTTGAAAGACCCAAAGAATTACAAACTTCAGTCCTTAAGAAAAAATCATTTTCAAGATATTATGAAATTTTGTACTTTGAAATGTTTCACAATAGAACGAACAAAATTTACTATTCAGATTTTTCCATTTATAAATATATGTTGCTCTAACTTTGCAAGTGGAGAATTTAAATGGTTCGATCTATACACAACCATGCCTTCAAGTATTCAAAGGGAAAAATGTGGGACTCTCACGGTGTCACAATCTACATGTATGATTCAATAGAAGCGGCTATACAAGTACAATATTTTTATTTTTTGCTCACACTAGTGACATCACCAGACTAAATACTTACTTATATATGTGATATACGAGCAAAGCTTACTGTCTCCAAATACTAAATAATATCAAATTATTTCCACGTGATTCCATTAGGCGAAAATTAGTTAAGGACCATGTGAATGCTCCTTAAAGCAGTCAGCCAAATGTATATTTTGACCTGAATGACATGTACTCTATATTAAGCTCATCATTTGAGAACAATCGAAATTATTAATTTGTTAGTATTTTTTGGAGCAACATGTGCCCAGTAAAGCTTGACAAAATAGATCAACAAAAAGCACGATATAAAAACAATCATCCAGCAGAAAAAAGATCATGGCTTAGGCACCAGAACCATTAAGAATGTCGCTGAGGTTTTCTTGCCAGGTTAGGTCCCTACTCCTCTCATTTATATTATAGCATTACTTGCTTAGAAAAGAGCAAAATCTAAAATTATTTCAAACCAAACTATGGAGGAAAGATATTAGATATCTTACCCTCCTTTTAGCGCCATATTTAAGGGTCAATTATGCAACACTTATTATTGCCCCACCATAATTGCTATTGTTTAATTTCTATGTTAAGGGCCAAGAGTTGGACAATCGTATGCTATGTGGTTAAACATTTGTTGACAGATTTCATAATCAACCAATGAAGGAATCATTTTTCATAAAAAGAAAGCAAAAGAGATGATAGATTTTTATGTATGGTTAAGTGGATATATTTTACCATGTAAACTGAATTGGTAGGCTATTCCAAAAAAAGGACTTGGCAACCAACGTGCGTGTCATTTAGGCTAGAATATTGTGAGCATTGATGTACTTCCATGAATTATATGCAGCCATATCATGACCTTCTCTTATCATTTCATAAGGTTGCCATCCTTGTAAGTATATGTTATGCTATATAATCGACGAAGATAAAATAAGACATAAGTTTCTTGTAAATGGCCTATATGTTGTTTACTAGTAGCCACCTCGACTTGAGGTGTCAATATATACCTATTTATCATCGGCAGATTTTCTTTTGAAAGAAATTTAAAAACATCTAATTGATTATGGAATTTCATATCTTGAAAATATCACACCTAAGATGATGGTATTTTCCAAATTTATTTCTCCAAAATTGAATTGCTATCACCCTGCACTATGAAATAATTTATCCAGCTAATTATTTCTTTCATTCTACTCATTTATTTTGAAGAGTAGCAGAGCCTTTTTGGGACCACTCTATAAATTTATATACAATGTTCTATTATGAACATACTGCCTCATCTCTATCCATACATATTTATAGGCATTGGTCTATAAGTTTCTAAATTTTTTTCTAATAAATTAGACATGAGATTTTATGAAGGTTTCATTTGGGACTAAGATTAAGCCCAAAGGAACAAAAATACAGGTACAAACCATGACAGTCCATTCTTTTAGTCATCATCCAACAACGAGAATTAAACTTTCATGTTTGAACGGGGGCATGTGGTCTAGTCACCTACAAAAGAATGAAGCAAAAAATATCTAAGATTCAAACTCGAAATAGCATGTTAAGCTTAACAAAAGAGATTTTAAAACTTGTCAAGAAGACTTACACAATAGTATCGTGATTTAAGGACTCTTGTCAAGGTAACTCATTTCTTTCTTTCTTTTTAATTAGCCATGCCAAATATTATCTTATCAGAATTAAGTGCATATCAAGCCTGCATGATTATTACAAGTATGCATATATGGAACATGTTGAAAATATTGCAATAAAATTGTTACAATTATCACAACCAATATGGCTACATTATTTGTAGCATATGTTTCATCATCATGAATCTGAGAAGTTCTATTAAGTCTCCTAGACTTAAAATGCTAGATGATTGTGTTAACAGTATAGACATGAGTTTAAGTCTTAATTGCTTTAAAAATTATATACGGTGCAAGCACCTAACAAAGATCAGTTTTAAAAAAGCATATAGTCAAATAGCTTCAATTTTTATATATCATTGGATACTTCTCTATGATTCATATAGAATGCACTTCATCAAAAGATATCTATTATAGTAAAATATGCAATTTACCTATTTGGATATTATTATTTCTAACAAAATGCAGCAAGTATTATTGAGGCCAGTGATAAGAATCCCAAACTTAAGGGATGCAAATCACATGATGAAGGCCATTGATAAGGTTCCTTAATCTAAGGAATGTAAATCACATGATGAGGCCAGAGATAAAATTCCTTAAATGGATGTAAATCACTGATGAAGCCAAGTGATAAAATTCCTTAAATAGATGTAAATCACCTAAAAATGGCTAAGTGATAAAATTTCTTAAATGGATGTAAATCACCAACGAAGCCGAGTGATAAAATTCCTTAAATGGATATACATCACTTAAAAATAGCTAGGTGATAAAATTTCTTAAATGGATGTAAATCGCCTAAAAGACAAAGCTAAGTGCTACGACCCCTAAAAGGATATGGATCACTTCGACGAGGCTAAGAGAGGTAAACCATATGGCAAAGGTCATACAAAAAACAAAAAGTTCATGTAGCAATTAATGGAAGGCGATCAGCATAGCCTAAGCAACTTCGTCATCCTCCATTTCTTTATGGACTCAAAGTCCAGGTTCTCCAAATCAACCCCTGAACCATGCTTCATCGAGTACCTCCTCAGTAGTTCAAAGCCTTGGTCGTACCAGCTGAACAAAACAATATTGTATTCTTTAGTGAGCTGGAATGTTTGGATGGCCTTGGCAATCATAGTTTTGATCTTCTGATTGGCTGACTAGAGCCGCTCGTCCTTTTGCACCGTTAACAACTTCTTGGTTAGAGCTTTAACTTTCTCCTTTCACAAAATGCAATCACTCAGCAAACAACAATGGAAAACATCAAGTCTTCCTTAAAGCCTCATCGTCAAAACAACGAATGGCGTGGCCAAGGTAATATAAACACTTTATCATTAAAATTTAATTAAATTGATAGAATAAAATTTTGCAGTCAATGGATGATAAAAATACTTCACACAAGAATATAAATCTTGGAAGAATAATATCATCCAAATATCAAAATTCTTCAACCTACAAAAGATTGATAAAGGGATCCAAAGAGGATACGCTAAAGCCTCACACATGTCGTCTAAAGAAATTAACTCACTTTCAAGCTATGATCCCTCGAACATCCAGAAAGACCTTCAAAAGGTAGATACTAAGAGGTCGTCATAGAAATACTAACATTCCTAAAGAAGAAAGTAGTTGAAGATAAAGAAGCTTGAATCTAAACAAGTCAAGAACATTCCCTAAGCCTGACCAGCATAAAGCAAAATCAGACTTGGGAATGAAGGGCAGTTGATGAGTCTAGAAAAATCATTAAGGTCGTCCATTAATATGGACAACCTTGCATCATTAGTAGGCCATCAAAGATAACTGCTCAACACATTCAATAACGACCCTCAAAGGTCTTAAACTCTCATCATGACAAAGAACATTACAATTAAGGTAATAATCACCCTAATTTATGTATAACAGCTACCTAAGTCACCTATAAAATGGACAATCTATTTCATTAGCTAAGGTACATCAAAAACTACTACAAAACACTATCTATATACGAAAGATATGGGTTGATACTAACTTAAACATCGGAGGCTCCCTCACCGGGCACAACCCAATGGTCTCTTTGATCAATCTCTCCTTTATTTTGCAAGTCCTACAAGATTGTCTAATGCTCCGTGATAGGCCACAAACTGAATGACCCTTTGTGATAGAAATTAATTAATTAATTATCCAAGTTATTAATTAACCAATTTATCATACAAACGCGTGATAGCACAAACAAATCACCAATAAATTAATTATGCAGCGGAAAATAAATAACACGATGATTTATTTACGAATGGGGAAAACCTAACGGCAAAAACCCCACCGGGTGATTTTCAGGTCACCATTCCTGAAACTCCACTATTATCACAACAAGCGGTTACAAATAAAAGAATCCCAAATACCTTACCAACCGACAGTTGAACCCTTACCCCAATACCCAATTGAACTTGTTCTGTAGTGACAGTTCCCCTTTCTTATGCACGGCTCCAAGTACGTGACTAACTCCTTTGCACGAATCCCAATACGTGACTAACTCCCCAGCAACCTTTTGATTGTTGTAGTTGATTTGCAGCAGCTTCACATAGAAACACCAATAAGATCTTCAATGTTGGTGCAAGAGACTTTGCTTGGTTACAGAACCCAAAGGCGTACAAGAAACGCAGCAAGAACTCTTTCTTCTGTAGGAGGAGGCTAGGGTTTCAAAAAGAAAATCTTATGAAGCTCTCTAGGGTTAGGTTTCTTTTTTCCACCTCCTTTAAATAGGAGTTTAATGGTCTCTCCTATTCCAAATAGGTTTACACAAATCTTGGACTTTCCTAGTCTAATAAGGATTATACAAACCCATAAACAAATAACCTTTTAGAATAAAAACATTGCTGGCTATAATCTGAAAACCCGTAAGCTTGATCGATCGAGGAATCTGTCAAGCTTTAATGAATCTCAACAGATCGAGCTTCTATCGAGTAGGTATCGAGACCCGCAGATTGTACTTTTCTTGAACAATTCTTGAGTAGTCTTCATGTCTTCAATTTAACCACTTGTAATGATCATCTTGAACCTACTTAGATTTACCCAAATACAAGTAAAGTGTGTTTTGTCAAAGGATATACCAATTACATAAAAATATGTCCCCAACACTCCGGATTGGATGAGTGACCCAACTGACAATTTTGACATCATCACTTACATATACTTTTTTTTTTTTTTTTCAAAAAAACCTTTACATATTTTTTTAACGTGAATCTTTACATATACCTTAATAAGTAAACTCTATACATTTCATTTCCTTAGGTGCATAAAAAAAGACATCTATTCCATAATAATAGTGACTAATTAGTTTTTTCATGATCTCATTTATAACATTTTTTACTATTATCAAATTTTACTGGTGATTTTCATAATAGAGACATTAAATGAGAGTTAAAATCATAGAACCTTTCATTAGATTTTTAAAAGATGTGGTGTGTGAAGAATATAAGCATTTAAGGAATTTTTTTTTTATATTATATTATTTATAAATAATGTTAAATGAAATGTCAAAAAAAGGATTCTGAAAATTTTCATCTTTATTTCTTATATATTTCTATTATTACCAAAGAATGTCTTCCTTTTAGTTTTGATAATAAATATGTTTTTCTAGATTAGAGTTTGGTTAGTTTTAAGTTTAAATTTTGTATGATTTTATTTAATTGTTGATTATATGATTTAATTAAGTGAATTTAACGATTTATTTAATTGCATTGTAAAGTTCTTAATGACATTCTTAAGGTCATCTTTAATTAATTTTTCACTCCTTTAGCTGTCAGCCTCTTTGTTTTCCAATTAACTGTTACAAATTAATTTATTTAATTGACGTTTGATTTCTTTTAATAATCTCTCTCTCTCTCTCTCTCTCTGTTAACATCCGATTGTTTTCCCAAATTTGATGATAATCCTAATGTACTAAATATGCATTGTAACGTTTATTTATTTATTTTTATTCCATTTTGCTATTATGAAGTTAGTATATCCATAACTATTAGTTTATTTTATGATATGTTTGGTTTGATATTATTATTATTATTTTGTATTCTCTTTTTCTATTGATGCATTGTATGTTTTATGGGAATACTTTATAAGATTTTTTTTTTTTTTTAATTGAGTGTTTCTAAATTAGTATTTATTTTGTATTTCATTTTTCCATTGATGCGTTGTAACATTTCATGGGAAGACTTTATAAGTACAATTTTTATTTATTGAATTTAAATAAAATATTATATGTGTAATTTTTTTTTTAAATGAGACAAATTATAAATAATTTAATGATATGGAGGATGTTGCTAAATTTAAATGTTGAATAAAATTAGATGAGAAGAAAAATATTAAAAATGAAATGTATAGCAATAAACACCAAATTATTTTATTTATGCTATGTAATAAAATAACATTATATTTTTATATACTATCTTTATAATGCAATAATATAACATTAACAACCAATGAAAATAAAAAAGATAACAACATAAAACACAAAACTAAATCGTATCAACCCAAAGGATGTATGAATTATGATGTGTTTCAATTCTTTGTTATCATGGTTCATAGAGATGTGATCCATTTTCAGCCGAGCTATTTTCAATTGGTTATACATCCCAGCCAGCTCCTATACATTGCAACTCCACTATTTCAGCAAATTTGTCCCAATCTAGCCAAGCAACAAATAACTTCTGCTCTAATGTATGAGATACATGCCAAAATGTGTCTTTCATGAAGTCTCCCCTTGCCCTTTCACTAAAAGGTCAAGCTAGATTACCATTCAATTCCAATTTTAGCAAACTGACTGACTTCTAGCAGTCTAAAATTGATTTATGTGATGCATTTGGTGGAGCTTTCAGTACTGCATCAGTATGTTTTGATGATCAACCTGTTACACTAAAGTAAAAAATGTAAATACCAAAAACTGAAGAAAAAAAAAAAAGAGAGATAGAGAGACTGAGAGACAGAGAGAGAGGGTTTTTGTGTGGAAAAATAGAAAATTATGCATGGAATAAGAGAGGGAATGACAATTTTATAGTATGAGGATAAAATTAAGAAGAGTCAAATATAAAGGAAGATAAAAAGATAGAATAATAGTAATATTGAGAGTAGTGGGGATATGAAAAGTTAAAATGGAATGAGAAAGGTTGAAAAAAGTTAAGGTAGAGGGATATGAAAAATTAAAATGGAATTGAAAATTTAATAATAAATAAGAATAGTTAAAAATAAGATAAATATGATATTTTGATTGTAATATAATAGAGTTTTTACTTCACTTTAAATGTTAAAAAATTGTATAAAAAAAATGGGAAAAAAATTGATAATGACATGGCTGTTGACGTGACTCAACATGAGCATAGCAACATTAAATGTTATGCTTCAGCTTTTAGTAATATATAGATATGGATTAGTTACCAATAACTATATGTTATTATTGTCATGAATAGCCTATATAATACCCATCATCACACCCTTTCTTATAAGTCATAGTATATTACTCTATATTTAGATATACACAATCCTATTGTATGTCTCTCCCACATATTTTTCTACAATTTATATTTGTTTGTTCTAAGAAAAGGCAATATAAGTTGTTTTTGAACCTTTGTGAGTGGAAGTGTGTCCATCACAAAGGTTGACGCTATAGTCTAATCCTGGGGGGTTGTTTGGCCAAGAGAACTAGTCGTACCAAATTTTACTCCAGGTGGCACGAATCAACCTTTAAGGACAACGCTATTCGTAGCGTGATTCTATACAATTGTGAGATGGTTCTAAACTCCTTTTTATTTTATGTTCTTACTAATTATTTGGGATATTAATTTTGTATTAAAACTTGTTTATTCACTAAAATATTTCCAACACAAAATGCAAACCCATCACCACCAATTGCCACCAAAATCAACCAAGCATCACCCAAAGTTAACCCAATCACCACTAGCTACTATAAAGACAACCCATAATCAACCAATCAACACTAGTCCAAAACCACCAAAAACCCAAAATTAGATCAACCCAAAATCACCAAAATCAACTCAAAATCCAAAGAGTGAGATTAGTAGAATTGGCAGCATGGCGAGAGGTGGAGAGTGAGAGAGGGATGGTTGAGAGAGAGATAGAGGCAAAGCAAATAGACATATAGGTTAAAAAAAAAAAAAAGATTTTAGAGAAGTGGAGAATTGACGACGAGAGAGGAGATAGAAAATATAATTAAAAAACTAAATAAAAAATAGTATGGTGCTACAATACCCTTCTACTGGGGTATTGTAGCACCATGCCATTTTTTTAGGCATATGACACATCTAATGTAGGTGGTCTTTTGGTGTTTGGTCATTAGTGTGCTAAATGCTAAATATTTAGTATTTAGCATATCTAATGCCAGTGCTTTTATAGCTCATTTAAAAAAAAAAAAAGGGGGGAGTGTTAAAAATTGAATGCTAGAAGCCACCTGAAAATCGAAGCAGGCACATCACACACACCGTCCACCTAGATGAGCTGCTGGTACCAAGAAAGCTTAACAAGAAAAAGATCAAGACGAAGAACACTCAGATGAGCACTGAGAAAAAAAATTGGAATTTTTTTTTTTCAAGGATTAACATGTGGAGAGATAGAGAGAATGATTTTTTGTTTGTTTGTGTGTGTGGGGGTTGTTTGTTCTTAGAGATAAATAGTCTCTCTTTTGGCAAATTTCAAGGGGCAAAAGTTAGATTTAATGAATTTGTCTAGTATTACTTTAGATTTTAATTTTGTTAGGTGTGTTTTGTCTAATTTTAATTTTGTCTCTTCACCTTCGTCTTCAAGGAAAGGGCCTTATTATTATTATTATTTAGGTAAAGGCCTAAAGAAGCCTTAATTTATCTCAAAAAAAAAAAAAGCCTTAATTAAAATGTACACATACATATATATTATATTATAGTATTAGTTAAAAAAGGGGGTCTTCTATTATTTGGGGCCCTTAGACCATTGCCGCTGCTTATATGCTCTAGTTGGCCCTGCTTGGATGTCATGAACACAATAGAAAGTGTCAACCAGTTGGACTATTATTGACGACCTTTTTAAACTTTAATTACTTTATTGAAAAAAAATTACGTAATAAACTGTTGTTGATAGAGTATAGCATGAATGAATTTTATTCAGCAGAGAAGCTAATGCAGAGCATCATGTATGCTTACAAGGGCAAGTAGTTGGGTTTCAAATTCAAGTGCAAGCACGTATGTTACAGCATAGGTCCCTAATTAGAAAACTTCACCACTGCTAGGTTGTTGGAAGCTTCTAGAAGGAATTTGGAAGTTAGGAAGATAGCTGATGCATATGCGATTGGTTACAGTACTGCATATGTTAGCAAACAGCCCTCTTATTGTAGTTTCAACTGAGTCCCGTACAAGTATAGATTGATATTAAAGTTAGTTCTTAAGACAGGTAAGAAACAATATTGTAACACATAACAGCCAACTAGTGACAATTATGCAGTAATAGTTGCATAAATACGCATATAGACTTCATTTTTATGCTTGATTGAAAACATCTCCTTAGATCAGGTCCATGTCTTTTCCGTTTGGTTAACACTGCAGACTCTGGGTTTGGGGGTTTTGTGTTTGTGAGTCTCTGTGGGTTTCTAGTGGCCTTGGTTGCTATACATACACTTGGTATACAATACAACACAACACAACACAATAACTCCCAATTATTGAGAGAGAGGGGTTTCTAAATCATGCTCTCCACCGGGTGAAATAGCTATGCACGTTCAATTGTTATTTGCCGGAACAATGAAGAAAATTGTGAATTATGTGAAAATTATGTTTGATTAAAGAAAGTTAAAAGAAAAATTAAGAGAGTAAAAAAAGAAAAGAAAATAAATATATTTGTAAAAGCTGATGTGGACTTTTTTGCCAACTACTTAGTGACGTAGCAAATAAAATTTAGACACATCGTCATCTCATTTAATTTTTTTTAATATTAGACATGCCAACTGTACAAATTGTTTGCCACATAGGCATAGATTGCATATTGAAAATAATAGGGATTAAATTGACTGTTGTTAAAATATAAGAATTAAATTAACTTTGACATCCAAATTTAGGGATTAAAATAGTGTTTTCGTCTAACGAAAAATATTTGCATTTTCTCCTTGTAGATTGCAATAGGAATTATAAAGAGAATAACAAGTTTCATGAGAACCGTAACCATGCATCATCGTCCTTCTAGACTATTCGTAAATTCATTATTTGATTCCGGTCTACTAGAAGAAGTTGTGCTGGATTGGTCTCTCCTTATGGAAAAGGCTGCTTGTTTGGGAGTCGGAAGGTTCACAGTTTCACCATCAAGCATCTTGATTATAATTGTCTTGGTGGGGCGATCACTTGGGTCATGTTGTACACATAAGAGACCAATATTTAGGCACTTCACAAACTGATCTGCAATGCAAGTATCTTGTAGGGTCTCGTCCATTAAATCCAACAGCATGTCATCGGTCCACAATCTCCATGCCTATGACAGTAAACAAACATTGGTACGAAGTAAAAACTTACCAAAGCATAGGTTATTAGAAAACTTAACACACCTACATAGCCTATAATGAAACAAAATAGGATGAGAATGAAGATGGTTATGAAAATTCAACACACTTACATAACTTAGAAGGCTCATTGCTATATTCAATTTAAAGTAGAAGAGTATAAACAATACTATTGCTAAAAGTTCTCTCTCTATGGTTTTCTCTCTTGAGAAAGCCTACGAGGTGAAAAAGTTTTTCCCTCTCTCTTGGTCTCCCTTGGGCGTCTGAAGGGGTGGAAGAAATAGCCTTTTTGGCTTTGTTTTCTCCTATAGGTAGAACTCTCGGTTTTTTAAAGTTTGTTTTTAAGTTTCGTTTTCCCTCGCTGTTAAGATGGAGGAACTAACTCAGAGATGTGAGAACCTAAAACTCTCTGGAAAAGAAGGTGGGGAGGTAAACATCGACCCAAAGGAGGAAGATCCCGAAATGGTGGTTGTTGGGAAGTTCCTCACAAAAAGAAGAATAAACTTGGAAACAGTAGTGCGCACTTTGAAACCCATTTGGAAAACAATAGAAAGCTTTGAAGTACAGGATGCGGATGATAACACGGCACTCTTTGTATTCATGAATGAGGAGGATATGAACAAGGTCCTATGGTCCAGTCCATGGTCTTACGACAAGTATCTATTGGTCCTACATAGGCTTGGTGTGTTGGAATCTGTCTCTACCCTCACTCTCGAACAGGCCTCCATCCGGGTGCAAATCCACGGCCTGCCAATGAGAAAACAGACCAGAGACAAGGGGGAACGCATTGGTGGAACTATGGGAGAGGTTGAAAAGGTTGACAGGGTGGAAAGAGGCTTCAGTATGGGGAAATGTTTACGGGTAAGGGTGCGCATTGACATATCGGAACCAATTTGCAGGGGTAGAATGGTTCTTATTGGGAACACTTCTTCAACTTGGGTGGACTTGCAGTACGAGCAACTGCCGATATTCTGCTATTGGTGCGGGAAACTCGACCATGATGATAGAGACTGCTCTCTATGGATTCAAAGCAAGGAATCGCTTGGTCTAGAGGATAGGCAATTTGGTTCGTGGCTTAGAGCGATCACGGATTGGTTGTAAAGGCCATTAGTGGCAGAGATAGGACGGAAGGAAACTAAGAAAGAAAAGGAAGCTAAGGCGAATGTGGTGTGGAGTAGGAACCAGCCTAAGCCAGTCCCTACAAACCACCCGATAGAGGCAAAGGAGGCAGGATGCAGTGGCAAGCGACCCCGGGAAACATGGGCTACATCAGATATGGCAGTAGATGGTCTAGCGTTGCCAAATAGGGTGGCCGTGGATTTTGAGGCCCAACTGTAGGATTTAGACCAGGCAATCAGTGGAATAGACATGGTGGTGAATTCGAGAAAGGAAGATCTCAATCAAAACCCAAAGCATGGGATTTTCGGAGGAATCAGAAACACTGAATAGTAGTGGATCACCCCAAGACTTATGGTCCAACCCAACTTTGAATAAGGGCCACATTCAAGCTGATGGGCCTGCGCAACAAAACGAAAACACGATGGGTACTAAAGCCCACCATGGAGAGTTTCAGCACAAAGCTAACCTTCAAGGAAACATCACGACTTGGTAAAAAGAGAGTACAGAAGGGCCCACCATAAGATTAGAGGGGTTGAAAGGGATAAACACGCTGTTGTCTTAAACCAAACAAAGTGGGGTAGGAAAAGAAAACTCTCTGCAGAAAGGAGAGGCAGTGAAAAATACCCATGGCCACAATGATCCGAGCAACTTGGCGACATGGAAAAGGGTGCCAATGGAACCCGTCAGCCTAGCTACTTTGATTAGTGAAGGAGTGGGGATTGGCGTGAAAAGGAAGGTGATGATGCCTTTAAAAGAAATCCCAGCCAACATTCAAATGGAGAAATGATCTAAGAAAGTAGAGAGCGAGATTGCACTCAGCCAAAATCTGATCAAGCAAGCACTATCGTTGGAGGCTGCAAGGCGGCCTTGCCGGAATCGCTAGAACTTTCGGGGGCTTGGGAACGGCCAACTAGTCCGTGCGTTAGAGAAGGTAGTGACTTCACAAGATTCCATATTAATTTTTCTTATGGAAACTAAGCTTTTTTTTTTTTTTTTTTTTTTTTTTTGAGATGGATAGTATTCAAGAAACTCTTGATAGACCAAGGGGGTTGGTGGTACCTAGCAAAGGAAGAAGTGGGGGTTTAGCACTCCTTTGGAAGAGGGAAATCTGGGTGGAGATTCAAAATTACTCTGAGAACCACATTGATGCCATTATTGTGCCAATGGGAGATGCCCCACGGTGGAGGCTCATGGGCTTCTACGAAAACCCGGAAATGAACAAAAGAGAGAAGTCGTGGTCCCTCCTCACTAGGTTGTCAAGAGGCAACTCTTTACCTTGGGTTTGTATAGGGGATTTTAATGAGCTGATGCAGGGAGGAGAAAAAGACAGAGGCAGCAGCCGTCCAGCTAGACAAATGGCTTGCTTTTGCAATTCTGTGAATGAGAGTCAACTAGGGGATTCAGGCTACGTTGGGTAGAATTTTACCTGATGCCTCAAGCTTGGAGACAGGGGTTGGATTAGGGAAAGGCTAGACAGAGCATTAGTATCAACGGGGTGGGCACAAAGCTTTCCCACTCACCAACTACATCACCTAGCGAGCTCTGCATCTGACCACTGCATCCTACTTCTAAAAGAAACCCCTCCACGGAGCAAACCATGGCATAGGAAGAAGCCTTTCAGGTTCGAATCAATGTGGATCCAAGATGAGTCATGCATTCATGTGGTGAAGGAAGCATGGGCTAAAGGAATGGCAAGAGCGTCTGACTCCCCTTATTCAAGCTATCTTAAGGAATGCCGCTCTACACTGGCTTCATGGAACTCCTCAACCTTTGGGTATGCTGGAAAGAAAATTTCCAAACTCCAATGATCACTCCAAGAACTTGAATGTCAGAAAGGTACCCCTCAGTTAAGACCCATATAGTGCTACTTCCAAAAGTAAAAGATCCAAAGCAGGTGCAGGATTTTCACCCAATTAGCTTATGTAATGTAGCATACAAACTTGCTTCAAAAATTCTAGCAAACAGATTGAAACCTTTTCTCCCAGACTTGGTGTGTGAGAACTAGAGCACTTTCATGGTGGAAAGGCTAATCATAGATAACATCCTAGTGGCATCAGAAACTATGTTCCACATAAGCCAAAAGAGGAAGGGCAAGGTTGGGAAAATGGCGCTAAAATTGGACATGAGCAAAGCTTATGACCGGGTGGAGTGGATATGCTTGGAGCAGATCATGATCAAGCTAGGATTTAGTAGAAGATGGGTGGGTTTGATGATGCAGTGCATTACGACAGTCTCCTATGCAATCCGAATAAACGGGCATCCATAAGGCCACATCGTACCTAACCGGGGTCTTCGCCAAGGTGACCCTCTCTGGCCTTACTTATTCTTGATGTGTGTGGAGGGACTATGTGCCTTACTCCACCAAGCAGTCCAGAACAGGAAGTTGAAAGGCATATTAGCATGTAGAAATAGGCCGAAAATATCACACCTATTTTTTGCTGATCACAGTCTGATTTTTGGAAGGGCAACAGTGACAGAAAGTTCTAAAATCATACAAATCCTAAAGGTGTATGAGGAATCATCCAGTCAGCAGCTGAATAAGCAAAAAACTTCCCTTTACTTCAGCCGAAACATAGATGTAGGGACATAAGAGATAACCCAAACTATGCTTTGTGCCCAGGTAATTAGGCAACACGAGACTTATTTAGGCCTCCCCTCAGTCATTGGGAGATCGAAGACCAACTCTTTTGCCCAACTAAAAGGGAAGTAGCTAAAAATTTGTCGGGTTGGAAGGAGAAGCTGCTCTTAACTGCTAGGAATGAAGTTCTCATCAAGGTAGTAGCCCAAGCGGTCCCAACATACACTATGAGCTACTTTAAGCTCCCCAATGTCCTTTGTGATGAACTAATGAGCATGGTCTATCAGTTTTGATGGGGGCAGAAAAGGGAAAAGAGAAAGATGGTATGGTTAAGTTGGGAAAAGTTGTGCAAACCAAAGGATATAGGAGGTATAGGATTCAAAGACCTAAAAAGCTTTAATTTATCCCTTTTGGCTAAACAGGGGTGGAGGCTTCAAAATCACCATCCTCGCTCTTTTCAAGAGTTTTTAAAGCAAAATATTTCCCCACCAATGATTTTGTACATGCTACCATGGGTAAACACCCATCCTTTGCTTGGCGGAATATAATGGCAAGCCAAAAGATTGTGGAGAAAGGTTTGGTCTTGAGGGTAGACAATGGTGAGAACATCCAGATATGGAGCGATAGGTGGATCCCAAACCCATCCACATACAAGATCTCTTCCCCTCCCTACCTGGTGAATAGGACTCGAACTTGATTAAGCAAGTCTCCCCCCCCCCCCCCCCACCAAACGAAGCTGCGATCATCATGAGCATTCCCTTAAGCCTAAGTCTGCCTCCAGATAAGAGAATATGGAGTGGCACAAGCAATGGCAAGTTCACGGTCAGTAGCGCCTACAAACTAATCTTGGAGGTCAATGAAAAAGATGTTTTGGGGAAGACTTCTGACCAAGTAGCGATGAAGCTACTGTGGAAAACAATATGGGGCACAAAGACTCTAAACAAAGTTCAAAAATTCATTTGGAGGGCTTGCAAAGATATTTTGGCCACCAAGACGAACTTGAGGAAGTGCCACATCACAAGCAATGACCTGTGCATGAGTTGTAACAAGGCAGCAAAGACTAGTGGACACATGTTTTGGTTCTGCGAAAAGGCGAAGGAAGTTTGGAATAGCAGCAACATGGTCTTCCCTTTCATGATAGTTGGAAACTGGGAATTCGTTGATATTGTTTGGAATGTCATAAAGCATACCCCAAAAGACTTTGGAATGCTAGAAAAGACTACAATGATATGCTGGGAAATTTGGAAAAATAGAAATGTTATGAGCCTTAAAGGCGTGGGCAATCAGGTGTACAAGGTCCTGAAGAAGGCTCTCAATCAAGTGGAGGATAATCAGGCTACTCATGAGAAGATCTTACCACAAAGAGATAAGGAAGAAATTTGTTGGTCTGGGCCAAGGGAAGGGAGATACAAAGCTAATGTTGATCGTGCTACCTTTATCGAAACACAAGCGTCGGGCATGGACCTGGTAATTCGCAACAATCGGGGACAGGTAATGGTGGCCATGAGTAGGAAAATCCCTGCTCTGCTGTTGGCAATAAGTGTGGAGACAAAAGCAATGGAATTAGCTATGGAGTGGATGTTGGAGATGGGGTTTCGAGAGGTCACCTTCGAAACTGACTCCCTAAGTTTACATAATGCTCTGAAAAGGGTGTCAACGTCAGATGCCTTAGTGGAGACTATAATGGAAACCATCCTACGTCAAGCCTAGAATTACAGAATTTTTGATGTCTCTCATGTAAAAGGGCAGGGTAACAAACCCGCCCGTATCTTAGCCCAATATGCTAAAAAAATTGGGAACTTAGTTGTTTGGTTGGAGGAAACTCCTAGCCTTATTATGCACGCATGCGCTCAGGATGTAGTTTCATTTTTCTCAAGTTGAATAGAAGTTTCAAAGTTTCCGAATAAAAATAAATAAATAAATAAAAAGAAGGCTCATTGCTTGTTTTGACTTATAAAAACCTATGTTCTTCTTTCCACTTATAATCTCAAGTAAAACTACCCCAAAACTAAAAACATCGGATTTGATTGAGAAGATTCCATCTAATGTGTACTCCGAAGACATATAGCCACTACATCTATAGCCACTACATCGCAACAGTTGTATAAATTATGATATTAGCAGGACACTTTGTGCATATTATCTAAACAAAGTTATTAGAATGAAGATTTGCCATAATACACAAACAATTAGCTACAACAATCATATTGTGTTTGCCTCCATTTGTTTGCCACCAACAATCCTCGCCAATCCAAAGTAAGATATTTTAGGGTTTATTTCATGGTTTAGAAGAACATTACTGGTTTTCAAATCTCAATGAGTGATCCTTAATCTAGAGTCTTGGTGAAGATAAAGAAGCCCTCGAGCAATTCCCAAAATGATGTTGAAACGCATCTCCTAGTCCAAAAATATGCTTTACTTTTGATCTTATGTTTTTCCATAATTTCAGTTTGTATTTGAAAAAATAAATTTAGTGAAAGTTCAAAAACGTGTACAAAACACCTTTGAACGTTTAGACTCCCAAATTACAACTTAATCAATTCAAGCAATATGTCAAACAACTAGTGTGCGGAAACTTAACATATGCTATCATACGAAATAGATTAAAAACTATCTAAGCCATAACAGATTAAAATCCACAGCAGATAAATAAAAGGCAAAGATAGAGAGGAAGGAAGATGCAAACACAAAGACAACACGCGATGTGTTATCGAAGAGGAAACCGAAGCCCTCGACGTAAAACCTCTCCGCCACCCTCCAAGCGGTAATCAATCCACTAGAAAATACAGTTGGGATACAAGGACAGCAATAGACCCTCCAAGCCTAATCTACCCAATGCACCTAAGCTCTCCAAGCTTCTTGCTCCAACGAGGTTGCGCCGAACCTTATTCTTTTCTAGCTTCCCGGATTCCGCTACTAGACCGTAGCATCAACCAATGAAGATTGGTTCCTTCCTAACTGTTTCCCAGAAATCCAAACAGCAGTCTCACAATGATGATGATGGTGAGAACCTGGTTTGGTATAATGCCTCTCAAGGATTTAACAATGGAGAGGAAGAGAGTTGAGGAATTTGTAGAGATTCTAAGGTATAGATTGTGGATGAAACAATCTTATTTTTCTTTAGGGTTTCTCTCTCAAAATTCTCTCTAGAAGCTCTCTTTCAAATGTGGGTAAAAAGGGTATTTGTACTGGAGTGGAGAGGAATGTGAAATGTCAGGTTTTTACAAAACAGGGGTGGCTCGCGGCTTGACCAAGTCGCGAGATCCAGTCGCGAGATAACCGTATGGCCAGTTGTTCTGTTTTGTCCTGTAGTGCTCCAGCTAGCATGACTGTTCATCTTCCAGCATGCTTGGCACGTGTTCATCTTCTGGCGGCTTGCAGCCGCGAGTAACCTGCGAGTCCCAGCCGCGAGTCCCTGTTTTCTTGCACAAACTTGAGCAAACTTCACTCTATCTCACTCACTACCCTTACATCAAACCCACCTAAATACAGGGTTACTAAATGCTGAAATACAAGCAAATTTGGCACGGAATAAAGCCAATTAGATGGTTGAATAAATTCAACCTTACAATCTCCCCCTTTGGCTATTCCGTGACAAAACCCTAAAACAGACTCTAGACTTAACATGTGAGTTGGGAACAGTTGAACAAAACTCACTTACACCTAACTCTAGAAGCTGTGAAGCATTTGAATCAAATGAACATAATACTCCTGAAACACAACAATACACCATGATCATTGTAAGCAGAAAATTATAAAATGCATATGAAACAAGCAATATGTGATCAAGCAAAGATGGAGTTATGAAACAAACCATGGCTTGATCAACCAAGTGAACACCACAAGGTAGTGATCACAGTGCTCATTCACACTTGGAATGAACACAAGGACATACAAGTTAACAAGCACAAGGCAAGACACTTGTATGTTCAACACTCAACCAATGCATAACACACAAGGTATATGCATCTAGGAACAATCCTACAAGGGCACAAGAGTGACAGTACATAAACCTAAATGCATAACATTTAGATTAGAGTACTGATTTCAACATAGCATAAAGGTTGCACTAGGCAAGGTACAAACCATAAAGCCTACAAACTATGCATAAAACATAAACCCTAAAAGCTTACACAAGCACATGGGTACAAAACACAAAAACATTCTGAATAACATTATCAAAATATATTAAACTTTAAACCAAGAATATAGGTTAAGAGTTAGAAACAATACCCCAAAAACATAGTGTATCAAACCCATAAAACCACTAAGAGTATGTTTTCAAAACATAAATATATATATAACAAAGTCTTAGAGTTTGACATGACTCCCCCTCAACACATTACTCCCCCTTAAGAGCTGCTTTTCTGCTTCTCAATCGATCATCAATGTCATTATCAACAGAAACATCTCCCCCTTTTTGACAGGAATGGCCAAAGGGTCAGTGTTCAGGCTGAGTGGTGAAGCTGTCAAGTTTTGCAGACAAAACATCAATCTGATCCTGCATAACTCTCATCCTCTCAGAGTGCTCATTCTGGACTTCTCTGATCCCATCAAGTCTTTCCAGAATGATTTGGAAAGCATCTGGAGGTGTATCTGAAGAAGTTGATGCTCTGGGTCTTTTGCCACTCCTCTTGGGTGTTGAGGTTGATGCATGCCCTGCTGCCTCTGCTTCAGTCTCCATTGGGACACCTTCTCCTTCATCACCTTCATCTTCTTCTCCTGGAAGCCTAACACTTATCCTTTTGCAGGTAAGCTTGTTAATTGCAGAAGGTGTGTGTAAGGTTGAATTTAATCAACCATGTGTTGGCTTTATTCCATGACAAATTTGCTTGTAATATAGCACTTAGAAACCTTGTATTTAGGTGGGAATCATGTAAGGGTAGTGTGTGAGAGAGTGTGAAGAAATGCTCAAGACAGTGCAGTGAAGCAGAGACTCGCGGCTTGGCCTCGCGGGTGGCTCGCGGCTTGCAAGCCGCCAAAAGTTGCTCACGTGCAGAGCATGCAGGGGAGCTGAACAGTCACGCCACCTGGAGCACTACACGACAAAAATCCAGACTGGCCATTAAGTTAACTCGCGACTTGAACTCGCGACTCAGTCAAGTCGCGAGGTCAAGTCGCCAGTCAGCCCTGTTTTTGGAAAAACTGACTCTTCGTATTCTATTCTCACACCAGTATAAATACCCCTCATTCCCACAAGATATGGGTGGCTATTCAGAAAGAAAAACCCTAAGAGAGGTTTCTTCAAAACACCCATCCAATTAGAGAGAGCTACTCATCTTTGTAGTCTCTTCTCATTCCCTCTCTCATTGTCATACCTATTGAGAGGAGATTTCTATCCAAACACTACCCACACCCATTTAGAGTGTTGAGTGTTCTTGGAGTTTTGGGAAGCATTGGAAGATGCCAAGGATGGCGAATGCTATGGTTTAGTAGCGGAATCCGGGAAGCTAGAAAAGAAAAAGGTTTGGCGCAACCTCGTTGGAGCAAGAAGCTTGGAGGGCTTAGGTGCACTGGGTAGATTAGGCTTGGAGGGTCTATTGCTGTCCTTGTATCCCAACTGTATTTTCTAGTGGATTTTTTACCGCTTGGAGGGCGGCGGAGAGGTTTTACGCCGAGGGCTTCGGTTTCCTCTTCGATAACACATCGTGTGTTGTCCTTGTGTTTGCATCTTCCTTCCTCTCTATCTTTGCCTTTTTATTTATCTGCTGTGGATATTAATCTGTTATGACTTAGATAGTATTTAATCAATTTCGTTTGATAGCATATGTTAAGTTTCCGCACACTAGTTGTTTGACATATTGCTTGAATTGATTAAGTTGTTTTTTGGGGGTCTAAACGTTCAAAGGTGTTTTTGTACACGTTTTTGAACTTTCAGTGTGGACATGGGACTGATGTCTTGTGGGATAGGAACACCCTTCCTTCTAAAAATCCTCATTAGCAAACTGGGAAAGATCAATTTTGGCCTAGAGGTTATTCTTGTCTCATCCACAATGGTGTCATATATGTGGGAACTTATGTCTATGAAGTTCTTTTCTTTGAGATCCATCAGAAAGACTGCTCTAGCACAATTGATTGTAGTCAACTTCTTAATGGGATAGAGGTTAAACATCATGATGATTGTTAGACACCTCATGTCCATTGGAAAGGCAGTGGTATTCAAACATTTTCCTTCTCTCTGCCCACCTATCCTTTGTTGAACTGTTTCAATGGAGACACTCCTATCCTTGTAGTTGATAAATTCCTCATCATCTAATCCTTCAAGTCCTAATGCATCATCTATGACATGAGCATCCAAAATGAATTCTTTACCTCTAACCCAGCAACTTAACTCATTCTCCTTTATCACAGCATTTGAGTAAAATTCCCTAATCAGGGGTTCACACACTACAAGGAAATCACTCAGAAGTTTTTCCCATCCTCTTCCTTCAAAACAGCTGGGAATAAAGGTTTGTCTCAAATCCTCCAAATCTACAAATCTTTCTTGAATAATTCCTGCACTCATGAAGTTATCCCTGTATCTCTCAAAATGATGAACTGATCTAAATAGCTTAGAGTCCATTTTCAATCTTTTGTCAGCCTTCTTTGCAGGAGTTTTCTTCTTAGGAGGTGAGGGAGCCATCTGTGAACAATCAGAAGAGGCCACAACAGAATAGAGCAATATATGTGTAGAACAAGTCAGTCCCATGTAATTAACAAAGAGATTTCATCCATACAAATGAACTTGGAACATTTAAACACAAGCTACTTAGATCAATCACATGGAAAAGCAAGCCTAAGATAGGAAATACACATAAAAGCATCAGATATAGAAACTAACTTAAAGGCAGTTATAAGTCAATAAGACAGATAATGGAAAATGATATGTCACATAAACAGTATTGTGAAGCACACATATGCTCCCAAAAGATTAACACAATAGAGCAGGCATATTTAGCACATTAAACTCACAGCCTAAAAAGGAACAATTTGAAACAACTCAACAGCTCAAAGTTAAGATAAAATCAAAGAATCACTTAGCTAAGCACAGGATGAAGAGCAATAATGAAACAACTAAGATCAAATCATATTCTAGCAGCAGCAAACGCAATCTAAGCATGAACAAGGGGCAAAAACCGAATCACAAACCCATTTCTAAATCACAAATATATGCGAAAAATCAAAGGGAAAAGCACAAAATCAAGTAGAAAAGAGTGCAGAACAGAAAACCCATACCTGTGACTTGAGGATTTTGAGCTACAAGTATGCAACAATGGAGATTGGAAATGGGAGCACGGAGTGTTTGGGAGGGAGAAGATGAACAGTCACAAAAATTCAAGGGAAAACTGAAAATGATTTAAAAACTGCTCCTGTTTCTGCCAAACACGCGATTTTCGCGACTTGAGTAAGTCGCCACACAGTCACCAGCTCAAGCAGCCAAAACACTCAAGACCAAAAATTTGAAAAAAATTTTCTAAGTGTTTTTCGCGACTGGAAGGTCTACCCGGGAGTGAGTCGCGAGTTGAGCCACGAAAATCTCTGAGTGAACCTCGCGACTGGACCTTCCACTCGCGGACAAGTCGCCAAAAATGACCAGCGAAGATGCGACTGAGGCTCGCGACTTGAAATACCCGCGACTGAGCCGCCAAAACAGGGCAAAACTGGGTTTTTGAAATTTTCAGATTTTTCAAACAAAATACTTTCCAAAAACACTTAAAACACTCAAAAATCTTTTTGTGCTTGAATTAACAAAGATTGAGCATATGAAAACACATTTCATCAAGTACAATCACACAAGTGAATATCGCATTTATCGAACAAAAACTTGTGTGTTGTGTGTGAATATCAACAATGAGATAGTCCTTCGTCTAATGTGAAGCTTCAATGATCAATTCAACCAAGGCATACACAATTAGCACTAGATCATGTGACCCATCTCAATTATTGAAGTATGTATATATGACTTCCCACAAAACTTGATAACATGATTTGGAGCTTTACATTTGACTCCACTTTCAATCATAACAATTGATCTTTTTGATCTTTTGAGTCAATCACCTCTCATTGTGAAAGTGATATTTGACATTTCACTTTAATGAACAAGCCTTTGGCTTTTTGAATAAACATTTTCTTTAATATAAAGTCGCTTACCCTTTTTCCTAGTCAAATACTAGAATGTGCGACAGGCTTTTGCAGCTCAATATCTCTTTTCATTTGGAGATTTACATTTGGTGAGCTCTTTTTAGCAAAACAAAAATAAAGAGTGGGAAGATATATAGACACAAGTCTATGCATGTCTCAAGATCAACATAACCATTCACTAATCATTCATGACAAGTTTGAAAATCTATTTACAACAATCACATAGATTTCAAGATTTTTCCCATAGTGATATGAGTGCATGAAAAAAAGCAATGCTCGAAAATGCACAAAGCCATTTGCACAAAGGTACAAGGCAAAACAAGTTTTGAGACAAAGACTCAACAAAGTCAATCAAGCTTTTTGATTTTCTAATTTTTATGTGATTTTTGGATTTTTGACACAAGAAACAAAAAGATTGATACGACAAAATAAAAGATATTCACAAGTAGACAAGCAAACAACCAACATCAAAAATAGCAAGCAAAACAAACAAACATAGTCACAAAGCATAGGAAGTATTAATGCATGGACATGTTTTAATGCTTATGCATGAGTACCCTTATTCACCCTCACGTCACTTGCGTTTGGGGTGATCTCCTTATAGGATTGGGTACGGGAGTTAGGTCTTTCAAACCTTCGTGAGAAGCTTTCCAAGCAGTTGGTGAATGCACCAATCATCTTCATCATTCCAGGATCACCATTCTGATCTCTAGATTGATTTCCAGCCCAAATTCTTCTATCATTTCTAGGTCCTCCTGACCTTTGAGGAGTTGCACTGTTCTTTGCTCTCAGCTTTTGGCAATTAGGTCGAGTATGCCCTTGAAGTCCGCAATAGTGGCACACATAAGTTCCTCTAGAACCTCTTTGTGGTCGTGGACGTGACTTGGCACGAGATTCAGACCTGCCTGTAAACTGATTACGAGGATTTAACATCCGTTGGTTCACCAAATTCTTCTTCTTCTCCACCTCGAGCTTCTCACCAGTAAGGTTAGCTACAACTGGATCTTTGGCTTTTACAAACTTCACTTCTTTAGTGACATTTCCAGATGAACTACCTCCTCTGGTATATCCCAATCCGGATTTGTCTGAAAAACTCTTTTGAGATGAGATAACATCATCTAGCTTCTTGGTGGTGACCCTCTCTATTTTAGCATTTGCTTGCACAACCTCACTCTCAAGAAATCTTACTTTTGTGTAAGTTTCGAACAACTCACCATTCAGAGTTTCTATCTCACATTTGGCCTCCCTATATCGGATTAGGAGACTTTTGTAGTCCTCTTCAGCCTTCTTCATTTTTCTCACAGCAGCTTTGGCCACCCTTGTGTACTCCCTCGACTTCTCCAAGAGTGAGTTGTAATTCTCCTGAAGATGTGCTGTGCTTCCATCTTCTTCAGCATCCGATTCTTCAACAATTCCTAGTGATTCATCATCACTATGTTCTCCAAGGTCTCGCACAAGCAGATTCAACTCATCTGAAGACTTAACATGAGCAATAGTCATAAAAGCTGAATAGTTCCCCTCTTCATCACAGCTTTCTTCAGATTCTGACTCAGACGAATCCGAATCACTCAAGGTCGTGGTATGCACTTTACCTTTTGATTTCAAATAATTAGGACATTCCTTCTTAAAGTGTCCATGCCCGTTACATTCGAAACAAGTGACACCTTGTGTAGGTTGAGATTCTTTTCCATCTTTCTTTTTGAATTCCCTTTTCTCCCTTCCAGAACTTTGGAATTTTCTTTTCTCATCAAATTTGCCATTATTTTTGAATTTCAAGAACTTTCTGAAATTTTTGACAAGGTAAGCAACATCTTTGTCAACCCCATCTTCTCCCGATGAGTCTTGATCTTCCTCCTTCTCATTAATGGTCTTTAGAGTAAGAGATTTACTCTTCCGTTGATTGGGCAGCGACATTTCATAAGTCTGCAAAGAACCAACCAGCTCTTGCACTTTGATGTCATCGAGGTCCTTGCTTTCTTCAATTGCTGTCACTTTAGCTCGAAAACTTTCCGGCAATGATCGAAGGATCTTCCTTACAATCTTTGAGTCCTTCGTTTTCTCCCCCAAGTTAAACTTGCTGACAACCACTTCATTTAACTTCCCATAGAAAAAGTCAAAAGACTCATCCTCACTCATTTTGAGCTCCTCAAATCGAGTGGTTAGCATTTGTAACTTGGTGTCTTTCACTTTCTTCGTGCCTTCATAGGTAGTTTCCAAGATCTCCCATGCTTCTTTGGCAACGGTAATATGAGAAATCCTGTGAAATTCATCTGGAGACACACCACAGAAAATAGCATTGAGTGCTTTACTGTTAGCATTAGATGCAGCAAGTGCTGCCTTATCCCATGTGGATTTGGCTGCCTCAGGTTTGGTCCAACCAATCTCAACAGCATCCCAAACGGATTCATCAATAGAACACAGAAAAGCTCTCATGCGAACCTTCCAAAAAGCATAATTACTACCATCAAAATATGGAGGTGCATTTAGGGATTGAGACCTATCCATCTCAAAAGGGAGTCAAGGATCACACAATGGTAATGAAACCAATAACAGTGTACCCGCTCTGATACCAATTGAAAGTTCAAAAACGTGTACAAAACACCTTTGAACGTTTAGACCCCCAAATTACAACTTAATCAATTCAAGCAATATGTCAAACAACTAGTGTGCGGAAACTTAACATATGCTATCATACGAAATAGATTAAAAACTATCTAAGCCATAACAGATTAAAATCCACAGCAGATAAATAAAAGGCAAAGATAGAGAGGAAGGAAGATGCAAACACAAAGACAACACGCGATGTGTTATCGAAGAGGAAACCGAAGCCCTCGGCGTAAAACCTCTCCACCGCCCTCCAAGCGGTAATCAATCCACTAGAAAATACAGTTGGGATACAAGGACAGCAATAGACCCTCCAAGCCTAATCTACCCAGTGCACCTAAGCCCTCCAAGCTTCTTGCTCCAACGAGGTTGCGCCGAACCTTTTTCTTTTCTAGCTTCCCGGATTCCGCTACTAGACCGTAGCATCAACCAATGAAGATTGGTTCCTTCCTAACTGCTTCCTAGAAATCCAAACAGCAGTCTCACAATGATGATGATGGTGAGAACCTGGTTTGGTATAATGCCTCTCAAGGATTTAACAATGGAGAGGAAGAGAGTTGAGGAATTTGTAGAGATTCTAAGGTATAGATTGTGGATGAAACAATCTTGTTTTTCTTTAGGATTTCTCTCTCAAAATTCTCTCTGGAAGCTCTCTTTCAAATGTGGGTAAAAAGGGTATTTATACTGGAGTGGAGAGGAATGTGAAACGTCAGGTTTTTACAAAATAGGGGTGGCTCGCGGCTTGATCTCGCGGCTTGACCAAGTCGCGAGATCCAGTCGCGAGATAACCGTATGGCCAGTTGTTCTGTTTTGTCCTGTAGTGCTCCAGCTAGCATGACTGTTCATCTTCCAGCATGCTTGGCACGTGTGCATCTTCTGGCGGCTTGCAGCCGCGAGTAACCCGCGAGTCCCAGCCGCGAGTCCCTGTTTTCTTGCACAAACTTGAGCAAACTTCACTCTATCTCACTCACTACCCTTACATCAAACCCACCTAAATACAGGGTTACTAAATGCTGAAATACAAGCAAATTTGGCACGGAATAAAGCCAATTAGATGGTTGAATAAATTCAACCTTACATTTAGCAACTAAAATAAGATATAAAATCAACATAATACGGATAGTCGATAAAGGAAATAGGTTTAGAAGCCAACCAAATATGAAGAAGTCTAAACTTTTGTTAGCCATGTACTCTTAAATTAAAATTTTTTCATTTCCTTATATAGAGTCTGGCGAGGTTCTGATGCTGAAGTTTTGCAATCAATACCACCTCATTCTTAAATTCTAGTAGACCTTGACCTGAGACACTTTAAAGTCTCTTTACGGCAATTTCTTGACCACTTGGAAGCTTACCCTGGGACCAAAATTCCCAATACACGAAATTAACATTAACCAAAAACTAGCTGACATCTGTACATTAATGACCACTAAATGTTGCTGAGATTACCTTGTAAACAAGCCCATAGCCTCCTTGTCCAAGCTTGTTTTCATCTGAGAAGCTATTAGTAGCAATTGTATGCTTTCCAAATCATAAAAAGGTACATCTATTCCTTTCTCATCTTCTTCTTGGAACTCACCTGAATCTATGAAGTCTTGGACATAGCTTTCACTATATAACATGCATTGTACTCGATTTCTTTGGTCAATTTGTCTATTTTCTAAATTCAGAAGACACTAATATATCTTAGTTCACATGTTAATTACATGGAAGAACTTGTAACAGGTTTTTTTATGATTCAATCTAACCCAAAATAAAATATGTAAAAATAAAAATCAAAAATCAAAGTGCATAGTATGCATTTGGCAAAGTGCTTACCTTGTCTCTTGGTCATCTTTCTTCGCCATATGTAGATAAAAGTAATGGCACAGAGACCAATCACACTAGTTATTCCAACAATCAGAAGCAATATCATTCCTTTTTCTGATGGTGAAGAAACTACAACAAAGAGAGATGACTAGTCATACTTCAGGGTATTGAATTTGAATAGAAATCTCTCGCATGATGTTTAGTTTCATTAGTGATATAATTAAACGATAATTAGTGGAAGTTAAAGGATGTATGTTTTCATCAATTTGTAAAATAAAAATGGTTATTGTTGTACAAAATACAGACTAACAATATATGACTCGGTAATGATCACATTGACATTGCTGTAGACGATTTTGCAAATTTTTGGAAAGACCTGCCAACTTTGGAGGTAAAATTAGAATTGTTACACGTAAGTAAAAGAAAAAACCCTGTCAATTAGTCCTTAGCTAAATACACAAGGTCCTAACATTGTGCTAAATCACTAAAGCAACTATTATCACAGTTTGTAAAGGAAGAAAATAAAAAGCTGGGGCAACATTAACTAAATCATTATTTGTAATAAAGTAATTTTAATTTGCAATATGCACATGATATAGAATCCTGACCTTGTGTACAGCTTAACTTTGTGCCATCCCATCAAAAGTTTATAGTGCAAAGGCACCTCCTCTTCCCATCACTTGTTGATTTACAAGTTGAATGTGGCCAATCCTCGCAATCTGCAGATAAATTGCAGATTGGCTCCAGTGATGGCTCCCAAACAATCTTAACATCATCTGTAACTCTAGACGAAACATTGGAACTAGAGTTTCTTGGAGTAGTTAGATTAAATGGCAATGACTGGTTTAGCCGCAGACTATCTACATCCTTGACTTGGATAAAAAACTTTGATGCATTTTGATCGATACTAGTGACTCGATATGTCCCACTGAGGGCCTTGAAGCTAACCTGGCCAGAGGTAGTGTTGCAATTGAAACTGAAGTACATAGGATCACCACAATTTGAGCTAGTGCTAAGTGGATAAGGGATCATGTTTGTCCCACAAGGCTCACAATTTTGTACAGTTGTTTCTGCAGAAATATCAAGTTTCAAATAGTGAATAAACACAAACAAATGGGACTTGGCCTAATATACATATAATTAATGAACTTGCCTAAGAATTGCAAATCCATCTGTCCACAAACTGACAGCCCATCATCCCATGGGCCATGGTGGAGAGTTTATCATATACAGACAAGGTTAACATTTTATTTTTGTTCTGTAAAGATAATTTATATTTTCAATTATCGGCTCATCTTGACAAAATTTTGGCTATCATATAGAACCATGTTTCTTGTCAAGTTCATTACAAATAAAGTTACTAAGTTGATAGTACTATTATTTTTTGTGCCTAATATCTTAAGAGAGTGGCTGTTTCTTTAAAATTTTGAGTAGACTTGGGCTTGGACTATAATTAAACAGCTGACAGGGTTTCTAAACTTTCTACTTCATATTGAAGACGCTTTCTGGATTTCCAGGAGTACCTATATTCGAAATTCACGCAAATTTATGTAAAATCGACCAGATAGTGCAGTACCTATATCCGAAATTGCTACACGGATGGAGAGGTTAAACCTTAAACATACTCCTCTTGAAGATTAACTAACTCCTGCCTCCAAATCCAGCATGGCATTCTGGAGCGTTGATTATATGAATAAGACTTGCAGCCGCAGTTTTTAAGGCACAACTCTTTGCATTCTGTTTTGCTTTTGACCCGAGTCTTTTGTTCCGGTTTATCCCCTATCACAATCATCTTTAATTTCAAGAAGGTGTCGCCACAGGACATCGAATTTCTTGTGCACCCATCTGAAAAATCTCCAGAATACCACTTCTGAGCGACATGAGGCATGAAGCCTGGCAAACATTTGCATACCAATTTATTATTGTATAAACTACAGCTACCAAATTTTCCACAAACATTATACACACTACAATTGTCTCTCGGCATAGCAAAGTATAAGGACCCTGTCCTGTTTGTGCTCTGTTCCCAATACTCTTATCTTCCCACTAAAATTCATCACCAACCTTGCATTCTTAAAATTATAATAAGTTTGACCTTCTGTTGTTGAGACAAGAGTGTAAAAACTATAAGGTTGAATTTATTCAACCATCTAATTGGCTTTATTCCGTGCCAAATTTGCTTGTAATTCAGCATTTAGTAACCCTGTATTTAGGTGGGTTTGTTGTAAGGGTAGTGAGTGAGATAGAGTGAAGTTTGCTCAAGAGTGTGCAAGGAAACAGAGACTTGCGGCTTAGCCTCGCGAGTGACTCATGGTTGCAAGTTGCCAAACGCAGCACATGTGCCAAGCATGCCAGAAGGTGAACAGTCATGCTAGCTGGAGCACTACAGGACAAAACAGGACAACTGGCCATACGGTTATCTCGCGACTAGATCTCGCGACTTAGTCAAGCCGCGAGGTCAAGCCGCGAGCCACCCCTGTTTTGTAAATCCTGACGTTTCACATTCCTCTCCCACTCCAATATAAATATCCCTTTTACCCACAAATGTAAGAGAGCTTCTAGAGAGAATTTTGAGAGAGAAATCCTAAAGAAAAACAAGATTGTTTCACCCACAATCTATACAGTAGAGTCTCTTCAAATTCCTCAACTCTCTTCCTCTCCATTGTCAAATCTTTGAGAGGCATCTTATCAAACCTTGTTCTCACCATTTTCATTACTGTGAGAGAGCTGTTTGGATTTCTGGGAAGCAGTTAGGAAGGAACCAATCTTCATTGGTTGATGCTATGGTCTAGTAGTGGAATCCGGGAAGCTAGAAAAGAAAAAGGTTCAGCGCAACCTCGTTGGAGCAAGAAGCTTGGAGGGCTTAGGTGGACTGGGTAGATTAGGCTTGGAGGGTTTATTGCTGTCCATGTATCCCAACTATATTTTCTAGTGGATTGTTTACCGCTTGGAGGGCGGCGGAGAGGTTTTACGCCGAGGGCTTCGGTTTTCTCTTCGATAACACATCGCGTATTGTTTTTGTGTTTGCATCTTCCTTCCCTTCTATCTTTGCCTTTTTATTATCTGCTGTGGGTTGTGCTGATTAATTTGGCTTAGATAATTTATCCAATTCTATATTGTAGCTTATGTTCATTTTCTACACACTAGTTGTTTGACATAATGCTTGAATTGGTTAAGTTGTAATTTGGGGGTCTAAACGTTCAAGGGTGTTTATACACATATTTGAACTTTCAATTGGTATCAAAGCGGGTACACTTGTTGTGGTTTTATTACCTAAGTGTGATCCTAGACCCCTGTGTTGTGGTAGCTGTTACGGAAAATACCATGCTGAATTATAGCTTAAGTATTTGTGAAAATGACTCTATGCATATATCTGAAGGGTGTTTTACTAATGATCTTGTAGAGTTGTTAAAAACTAAGAAACATGCTAGAGTATTTGTTCACATGCTGGAATATTTTGAAAATCAGAATCATGTCTTACACAGTAGCATATCTGAATTTAAATCTTTGATTAAGAAATATAAAAGAAAGAATAGAATGTTGTGTGAGATGATTGAGAGTCTGAAAATGAAAAGTCAATCTGAAAGAAGCATGAAAACTGATAATGAATTTGTGTTTGAAGGTCAAGAATGTTTGTCACATGTGAGCTTATTTGTGCATACCTCATTGAAGGTGTTTAATGCATGTTTGTGGTATCTTGATAGTGGGTGTTCTCACCATGTGACAGGGGATAAGTCACTGTTTAAGACACTCAAAGAAAAGGTTGGTGACTATGTGACCTTTGGTGATGGAAGTCATGCTCAAGTCCTAGGAAAAGGAACCATTGAGATACCTGGTTTACCATTGTTGAAAGATGTGTTGTACATAAAAGGGCTGAAGGCAAATCTGCTGAGCATCACTCAAACTTGTGATGATGATTTCTTGATACAATCCTCTAAGAAGGGATGCTTGATCATCAATGAAGATGGGATTCAGGTTTTGAAGGGAAATCGGACTATAGATAACTGTTATGGAATAGTTCCCACGACACCCATATCGTGTAGAAGTGCTTGTGTGGATATGTTGGAGCTGTGGCATTACAGATTTGGGCATGCCAACTTCAAACAAGTAGCAAAAGTGTCCAAACTTGAAGCAGCTGAGGGACTTCCTAAGTTTGGAAAGGTGAAGAAGACCGTTTGTGGTGCATGCCAAATGGGGAAGCAAACAAAGGCAAGTCATCACAAGGTGAATGTGATTGCCACTTCTCGGTGTTTGGAATTACTTCATATTGATCTAATGGGACCTACCAGAACTGAAAGCCTAGGGGGGAAGAGATACATTATGGTTATTGTGGAGGATTACTCAAGATACACTTGGGTTGAATTCCTTAGAGAAAAATCAGAAGCATGTGAGAGGTTGGAGATTCTGTGCAAGAAACTACAAAACGAAAAAGGGGTCCCTATTGCCAAAATTAGAAGTGATCATGGGAGGGAATTTGAGAATGCAAGATTCGAGTCCTTCTGTGAAAAGAATGGAATCAAAAGAGAATTTTCAGCCCCTAAAACTCCATAACAAAATGGAGTGGTAGAAAGAAAAAATCGTGTGATTCAGGAGATGGCAAGAGTCATGTTGCTTAACAAGCAAATACCTCAAAAATTCTGGGGAGAAGTTGTTAACACCTCGTGTCACATTGGCAATAGAATATTTTTCCGAGTAGGTATAAAGAAGACCGCCTATGAGATTTGGAATGGAAAGAAGCCTAGAGTGAAGTATTTTCGTGTGTTTGGAAGTAAATGCTATATCCTAAATGATCGGGAGAATCTTGGGAAGTTTGATGCGAGAAGTGATGAGGGTATTTTTCTTGGGTACTCTACTACGAGTCGAGCATATAGAGTTTTTAACAAGAGAACTAAGACTGTGATGGAGTCCATAAATGTCAAGATTGATGATGCCTTATCTAAGGTGGAGATGATTGATGATGTAGAAGGGCCAAGCACCAAAGAGCCCGATGTTGAGGTAGAAGCTCTGGATATAGAAGGTGAAGAACCTACACCAGAAGTAGAATTGACTCCCATCAACCCAAGAATGGAAACGAGATCGATGTCTAGAACATCAAGCCCTCTTACTCCTCCGGAAGTTCATCCTCCTATCTCTCGAAGTGATGAAGTCTCCACATCAAAGAAGCCATCTTTAAGAGTAATTAAGAACCATCCGAAAAGCAACATCATAGGGTCTCTAGATGAAGGTCTTCGTCTCAGAAAAGGGAACATCCTGTTAGCCAATCATGTAACATATCACTACTATCTTGCGCAGTTTGAACCAAAAAGGGTTGAAGAGGCTCTTCAAGACGAGAATTGGGTTGAGTCAATGCATGAAGAGCTGAATCAGTTTGTGAGGAATGATGTGTGGGAACTTACTCCAAGGCCTGAAAACGTTCATGTTATAGTTACAAAATGGATTTTTAAAAATAAAACTGATGAAGATGGAGAGATAATTCGAAACAAATCTCGGTTAGTAGCTCAAGGATACACTCAAGTAGAAGGAGTAGATTTTGATGAATCCTTCGCTCCTATGGCAAGACTTGAATCCATTCAAATCCTCATGTCCATTGCATGCACTTTGAATTTCAAACTCTATCAAATGGATGTAAAGTGCACATTTCTGAATGGATATCTAAATGAAGAAGTGTTTGTTGAGCAACCAAAAGGATTTGAGGATCCTTACTTTCTAGATCATGTATTAAGATTGAAGAAAGCCCTTTATGGCTTAAAACAAGCGCCTAGAGCTTGGTACGATCGGCTTACACATTACCTTCTAGATAGAGGATTCAAAAGAGGGTATGCCGATCGAACTCTGTTTGTCAAAAATGATGAAGATTATCTCCTTGTGGCACAAGTTTATGTTGACGACATAGTGTTTGGGGCAACTATTGAAGATCGTGCTATTGAATTTTCTGAGGAGATGAAGAAGGAATTTGAAATGAGTATGGTGGGGAAACTCACATTTTTCTTGGGTCTTTAAGTCAAACAACAGAAGGAGGATATATTTGTATCACAAGAGAAGTATGCTAGAAACATTGTCAAGAAGTTTGGACTAGACTCCAAAAAACATGTCTCCACTGCCATGAGCTCATCCACTAAACTGAATGTTGATTCTTCTGGAGTAGAAGTAAGTCCTACCTTATATAGGAGCATCATTGGGAGTTTGCTCTATCTTACAACCAGTAGACCGGACATTGCATTCAGTGTTGGCGTTTGTGCCAGATACCAAGCTAATCCGAAGGAATCTCACCTGACTGTTGCTAAGCGAATCATTCGATATGTGAATGGTACTTCAAACTATGTTCTGTGGTATTCAAAAGACTCAAATGCTTGTCTTGCTGGGTATTCAAATGCTGACTGGGCTGGCAGTGTAGACGATTGAAAAAGTACTTCAAGCGGCTATTTCTACCTTGGTAACAATCTTGTCTCGTGGATAAGCAAGAAACAAAATTTCATGTCTCTATCTACTGCTGAAGCATAATACATTGCTGCTAGAAGTTGCTGCACTCAGCTTCTTTGGATGAAGAAATTACTTCATGACTATGGAATTCCTCAAGAAACGATGTGTGTCTTCTATGACAACACCAGTACCATCAATCTTTCCAAGAATCCTGTCCAACATTCAAAATCTAAACACATAGAGATATATTATCATTTCATTCGGGATCTGGTAGAGGAAAGAGTTGTGTGTCTTGAGTTCATACACACCGACAATCAAAAGGCGGACATCTTCACCAAGTCTTTCGATGGTCCACGGTTTGAATCACTCCGTAAAACCATTGGTGTTGGTACAATTCCTTGACTCTCTTGTGTGATGTGTGCTTCACATATTTATAATTTGATAAGCTTGTTTGTGTTGGGGCATACACTACTTTGTTAACTCTTTGTGCAGCATGATTATTGTTTGTTTGTCTATTTGTGAATACTATTGCTCCTTCTTATGTTTGTTCAATCTTTTTCTTCTTTTATGTCAAAAATCCAAAAATCACATAAAAATTAGAAAATCAAAAAGTTTGATTGACATTGTTGAGCTTTTGTCTCAAAACTTGTTTTGCCTTATACCTTTGTGCTAATGGCTTTGTGTATTTTTGAGCATTGCTTGTTTCTTTGCACTCATATCACTATGGGAGAAATCTTAAAATCTATGTGATTGTTGTAAATAGATCTTCAAACTTGTCATGAATGATTAGTGAATGGTTATGTTGATCTTGAGACTTGCATAGACTTGTGTCTATATATCTTCCCACTCTTTATTTTTGTTTTTGCTAAGAAGAGCTCACCAAATGTAAATCTCCAAATGAAAAGAGATATTAAGCTGCAAAAGCTTGTTGCACATTCTAGTATTCGACTAGGAAAAAGGGTAAGCGACCTTATATTAAAGAGAATGTTTATTCAAACAGTCAAAGGCTTGTTCATTAAAGTGAAATATCAAATATCACTCTCACAATGAGAGGTGATTGTCTCAAAAGATCAAAATGATCAAATTTTATGTTTGAAAGTGGAGTCAAATGTAAAGCTCCAAGATAAGTTATCAAGTTTTGTGGGAGGTCATATATACATATTTCTATAATTGAGATGGATCACTTGATCTAGTGCTAATTGTGTATGCCTTGGTTGAATTGATCATTGAAACTTCACATTAGACTAAGGACTATCTCATTATTGATATCCACACACAACACACAAGTTTATGTTCAATAAATGTCATATTCATTTGTGTGATTGTACTTGATGAAACGTGTTTTCACATGCTCAATCTTTGTTAATTCAAACACAAAAAGATTTTTGAGTGTTTTTAGGTGTTTTTGGAAAGTATTTTGTTTAAAAAATCTGAAAATTTCAAAAACCTAGTTTTGCCCTGTTTTGGTGACTTAGTCGCGAGTAAGTCAAGTCGCGAGTCTCAGTTGCGTCTTCGCGGGTCATTTTTGGCGACTTTTTCGCGAGTGGAAGGTCCAGTCGCGAGGGTTACTCAGACATTTTCGCGGCTCAGATTGCGACTCTCTCACGGGTAGACCTTCCAGTCGTGAAAAACACTTAGAAAATTTTTTTCAAACTTGTCTTTGAGTGTTTTGGCGGCTTGAACTGGCGACTTTATGGCGACTCATTTCGGTCACGAAAAACGCGTGTTTTGGCAAAAATAAGGGCAGTTTTTAAATTTTTTTGTTTTCCCTCGATCTTTTTGTGACTGTTCATTGTCTCTCTCATCTGCTCTTACCTATTCACACCGTGCCTCCATTTTCGATCTCCATTTTTGCCTCTGTTCAGCTCAAAATCCTCAAGTAACAGGTATGGTTTTTCTGTCTTGAACTCTATTCTACTTGTATTTGTGGTTTTCGCTCTGGATTATTCGCATTTGTTTGTGATTTTGAGATGGGTTTTTAGCTCGGCTATTACTCTTTGTCCATGCTTAGCTTATGGAAGTTTTTGTTTCTGTTTTGAGCTATTTTAAATTGTTGGTTTTGTTATTCATCATGTGCTTAGCTAGGGTTTGCTATTTGTTGGTTTCTCATCTTGCCTGATCCGCTGTTGATGTGTTGATTCAAAATGATCCTGTGTTGAATGTGTTTTTCTCAGTTGATTATGTGGTTTTATTTTGACCCTCTCTACTGTGTAGTTAAATTTGGGCCATTTGTGTCCCTCATTGCTATTTTCTGGTCATTTTCATCTAGCTATTAGGGTTTCTTCATTATCCCTAAATTACCACTAACCCACTGCTAATAAAGTCTGTTGGATTGTGTTCTGTCATTTTCTTTATTCATGATTCAAACTAGACATGTCACCATTCAAGAAAGCAGCTGTGAAAGGAAGTAGTTCCAAAGGGAAGGAACCCGTCATTGATATTGATGATTACCCACCTCAAACAAAAGAGACTCGTTCTTCATCAAAGAGATTCGATCCCAACAAGTTCAGATCCTATGCAGCCTATCAGTCTCATGAGAATTATTTTCAAAATGCTACACCATTACTAGAAAGAATTGTGGATCAATCATCACTTCATGACATTGACATTCCGAAATGGAATGCTCACAAGGACTGGAATTACCTTCTCTCTGATCTAGATGACACATGTGAGAGTGCCTTTTTCGTGACAATCAGGCCTAAGGATCTCGGGCCTAAATGAAAAGGAGGATTTGGTGAACCGGGCCTTGACTCACCGCAGCTAACGAGCTATTTAAGAATCAAGTGGGATGCAGAGGATACTTCTGACAATATAAAAAAAAATGACAAGCGAGGATATTGAAGAGTGCCAAAGATTAACAAGGTAAATTCAAAAGGAAAGAAATAGGATTAGCAAAGCGATAAGAAATTAATGCTGAGGGGATCTTGGGAAATATGAAGCATGTTTCATTAATATATTATCTGTTGGATTACAAAAAGCTCACTAGGACGTGATACAAGGTTTAATCAAGCTCAAAAATTACAGTCTTGAATGACTATTTCAGCATTCAAAACTTGCAAAGTTTGATTCTCGTTGAATCCGAGTATGTGCAATAGTGGCTTTTACAGGATACCGGGAAGCAATATTTGTTTTTCCCTTAATATTTTCTCTTCTCCATAGATTTTCTGATAGTTTTTTCTAGAGAACTTCTTCTTTCTGGTGTTTCTCTCTTTTTTCGCTGCCTTTTCTTCACAACCCATCCCCTCCTTTTATAATGGAGTTTTTTGGTCTTCCCGAGGAACCGTTGGTTCCCCTGTTTTGCTCTTTTGCAAACAGAGCGCATCCTGTTCCCATCGTCTCGGTAAGTTTCGTTTCCGTTTTTTCTCATTCTTTCCTTCTTTCAGCTCTGATTCTTTTGAAAGTTCTTGGTTGGCCATCTCCTTTGGGATGTGCTGAGGTATGCCTTTCTCGACATCCTCATTTCTGGTGTCTTCCACTTTTCCCTTTTCTTTCCCATCTGGGCGGAATCCTGTTCTGCCATTTTTGAAAGTCGTTTGTTATCATTCTTTTTCCCTGTCCTAATTCCCCGAGGCTTTTTTCTGTCTGTGCCATGAGAGGTCGCTCGCGTTCTTTTTGCTTTTATTTCTTATTTTCTTCTTCTGTCTTTTTCTATCGAGCTGTCCTAGTCTTCCTTTGCTTTGTGCCTAGAGGGATCTGCGCCTCTTAGTGGTTCCTGAGGATCCTTGCTTCTTATCCCTTGTCGTGGTTCCTTTTTTTCTTTTTGGATACTTCCTAGTCTGGGCTTCAGGATCCTCTGGGCCTTTCTTTTATTCCCTTATGGGTCTCCTGTATCTACTACTTTGGGCTTAGCTTGATTTTTCCTTTTGGGCTTGACTTATTCTTTTTGGGCTTATTTCACTATGATCCTTTTTAGACCTCAACATTTAGCCCCCTGAGCTCGTGGGTTGCCTGAAGCCCACGCGTGAGTGATTTAGGTTTCCTAAGATTTTCGTGGGATCCCCTTTTACTCAACTTCTACTGGGTTCCCTTCCTTTTTACTTAGGATCCCGGCCCTTTTCTGCTGCCTTTGGTCACCTCTTTTTTGCATGTTGCATTCTCTTATAATTATTATTTTTTGCAGCTTCCTCTTTGCATGGGCCATGGCAGTTGAGTATTTGAGGTAAAACTCCTCCACCCACTTTTCTCGTTTCCCGTTACTTCTAATTAATAACCACTGATTAATCCCTTCTTCAAATTAAATTTTTGGCAACTGGCACGTCTTTCCATAAACTGACTTCCCCAACTGCTATTTGCACCTTTATTGTAGCCGTTTCATCTTATCACTTTGCTTCTTTGAGTTTTTTCATTCTTTGAGTTTCTTTTTCTTTTTCTCTTCTTCTCTATTACTCCGGTCTTCCCCCTTTTCGCACTTTCAATTTCCTTCCATCTCATTGTACGTGTTGTTCCAATGGCTTCTTCTTCTTCCCGAAAGAGGAAAGAGCATACCCCCAGTCCTTTTGAGGGTGAAGGTTCTTCTGGTTCTACTTCGAGCGATTCTCGCGAGGTTACCGAACGTCCGGCCTTCCCTTTACGGGATCCTTGGTATTCTCTCAGTTCATTTTTCCCTCATGTATCTCATGGTGAGGCTCCTCCATCCCCTCATGCTTGGATGTTTTCTGGCCAAGTGGGTTTCGCTGGTTCTGCCCAGGTTCCTGACCTTAGAGAGATTTTTGATCTTCAGATTAGACAAGGAATTCGAGAGGCGGTTCCTATCTTCTTTGATTTTGTCCCAGGAAAGATTCAGGGCTGGCCTATATGGGTAGACAAGGAACTGTCTAATGCTGAGTTTGTGGGTCGCTTGGAGCGCGCCGGTATCCTAAAGGCAGTGGCTATTTCCAGAAACCTTGAGGGCTTCAGAGACGCCAAAGGGCTCAGGCATCTGGTACGTCGTTGGTGCCTTTCCCTTCATACCATTTTCTTTTCTGTTGGTGAATTGACAATTACCTTGGAAGATGTGGTTAATAACTTCCTCCTCCCGGTATTTGGTGACGAGAGCCCCTTTGATATTAACCTTTCTGGTGAGGATCTCATAGTAAAAGATAAATTGTTTGCTCATTTTGGTGGTCGCGCTGCCTCTTCTGGTGGTAAGCCGGCTAGGATGGGGAGATGGGTGATGACCCTCTCTCGTGAGAAAGATAAGGAAGTGAGGTGGGCCAGTTTTCTGGCTTTTTGGCTTAGCAAATTCTTGTTTAGTGAGTTTCCTGGGTATGGAGTTAAGTCTTCCTTTTTTCCATTGGCAATCAAGTTGGCTCGAGGTTCCCAATATCCTTTGGCCCCTCTGTTTTTGGGTTATGTTTACTCTCAATTGGACCAGCTTCATGGAGATGAGACTGAGGGTGATTCTTGTTATGTGATTACTTCATCTCTTCACTGTGCTATCATTCAGATTTTCATGTGGGACCGTTCTGCAGCTACTTTGGCCAAGTGCAGGAATTTGAAATTTGTGAAGGACAAATTCCAAGGATCCCCCGACATTGTGGCAATTCTACTGATGCCTTTCCCATTATCTTTCGTTGGATTAGCTTGAAAGGTGGTGGCCTCAATCTTGTGGAATTATTTAATCAAGTAGGGAACTTACATTGGAGATCCCCTCGTGAGTTTGGCCCTGGCTTTGCGTGTGATTCTGTATTGTCTTCTTTTTTATCTTCTACAGGTAATACCTTTGACTTGCGCCGTGGTGATGAGGGCAGTCTGGCTTATCTTGCCTGTATTAGCCCCTCCTAGCTTCCTATGCCTTCTTCAAGTGGCCCAAAATATACTCATTATTCAGCACACCGGGTGCTCCGACAATTTGGTTTTGACCAGGACATTCCTCCAGTCTTTAAGGACGTGGTGCCATCCTTCCTTCTTTGGGTCCTTTCCTGAGGCTATAGGCCTATTCTTATTGGTCACGGAGGAGCCCCCAATTTGCAGTGCCTAACTCCTAGAGAGGAGTCTTTGCTTCTAGTGGCTATACCAGTTTTTGGAGAAGAGTACAGAAGTCTTTTATTGACTATGTTGGCTCTGGTACAGTTCGGGAAGCCCCGAATCTTAGCATTGTTTTTGCTCTGACATCCAATAGGCGTTTATCCCTTCATACTGCTGGGATTGTTTCTGCTGCTGCAAGCAGCAAGACTGGGTTCGTAGAGTGGCATGCCTCCAGGGGAGGTTGGGTGACTTATGGACAGGATTTTCCTGAGACTTGGCTAGGTTATAGTCTTACCATTGGCGCTTCCTCTGGGGTGCCCATCAAGAAAGGTGCAGTGGAGACGATAAGTGTTGCCACTGCTCCGAGTAAAGGTAAGGATGTCAGGCCGAAGAAAATGAAAGCTATTAATGTTGATGAAAGTACAGGGGGTGTGGAGATAGGTTCTGAGACGAAAGGAAGAAAAACTGGGAAATCCCAAACACACTTGGCATCTCAAGAAGGCAAGGATGTCAGGGAAACTTTGGCTTCAAGGACCCGAAAGAAGACCAAGGTAGAGTCTTCTTTTTCCTAGGTTCCTGTGACTACTTCAGTCCATGGTTCTTTAGGACCCTCTGGTTTTGTATCCCAGCCTCCTTTAGGACCCTCTGGGCGTACTCGTAGTAAGGAAAAGACTTCCAGAGAATCTGTAGAGAGAGAGAGAAGGACAAGACTTCTTTCCTTCTTCTCTCTTTTTCACTTGTTCACCTTGTTGCACTTATTTCTATTTTTGCTGACGAGTGGTGGTTTCCCTTACAATCCAAGCGCAACTCTGATCGTAAGAAGGGTAAAAGCCAATCTTCTGGTGACGACGTGGTATGTGTGTCTCCCATTTGTTCTGACATTGTGTTGTTAGCATTTCCCCGTTGTTGTTGTTTTTTTTTTTTTTTTTTTTTACTTGGCACTGCTTTTTCCTCTTCTTCTTCCTTTAGGTAGAAGTATCCCCTCCTTTGAATGGCAAGGCTCTGGGAGAGGAAACTGTCACAGCTCTTTTTATTACTTTTCCTGCTGTGGGGGAGGAGCCCCCTACTGGTGGTCTGGTTGGCGAAACCGGGCAACCAATGCAAGGTTCCCAAGATTCTCAGGATCCCAAAACCTCTAGGATCCCTTCATCTCAAAGCCCCATCTTGAACGCACTCCTAGTCCTATCAGGACTGTGTTTCCTCAAACCTTGTCAGATAAAGGCGTTTTGGGAAACACTCCTTTATCCAAACAAACAAGTAAGCCTTGTTTCCTTGAAATGGCGTTACATTTCTATTTTCTTTTCCAGTTTTTTTTTTTTTTTTTTTTTTTTTTTTTTTTTTTTTTTTTATTTTCCTTTTTTCCTTCTCCTTTTAGGTCAAACTAGTGAGAAATCCGCTCCCAATGTTGCCTCTTCTTTAGAATCAGAAAGCTCAGAAGGTGAGTGTAAGCTGCTTCCATGTGTTTCCTTTTCCTTTATTTCTTTCCCTTTGCCCTTCTCTCCTTTTTTTTTTTTTTTTTTTTTTTTTTTTTTTTTTTTTTTTTTTATGGCAAAGCCCCCTGCATCTATTCCTTCCTTTAGCCACTTTGCCATTAGTTTTTCACTCTTTCTTTAACTTGCCTTATGTTCTTTCCCAGAATCCTCGGGGAAGTCAGGGGATCAAGAAGAAGAGGCTCTGCCCTAAGAAGCCGGTACTGGTTTGTCCTTCTTTCTCCCCTTTTCTCTTTTTTTTTTTTTTAAGAATAAATCTATTCTTCCTTTTTCTTTTTCTTTTTGAATATCGATACAGGCTTTGCAGATTCTGAGCATATCATCCCTGAAGGAATTGTGAGACCCGTTCAAATTGCTAACCTTCATCCAAAGCGAAAGGCTGCAAGTCCTCTTGTCTCTGCAAGTGGTGGCACAGTGATTGGGGACGCCTCGAAGGTGGCTGCCTCAGATCTTGATTCAAGGCTTTCCTCCTTCCTAGCTCGCTTTGATCTCTTGGAATTTAACAGTCTTCCTGCCAGCCATTTCCATGATTTTGGGTCTTCTTATGGTAGCTTCCTGTGCTTCTCTGTTCCTGTTGAAGGCCTGCCGCTGTTAGAGAGTCTGCTCAAAAGTCACGGGGATTTCACCAGTGGCTTCAGGGGAGGTGTTTTTCTAGGCAATATTTTGATAGAGTTGCTATGTGCTGTGTTGGTTTCCCTGAGGAATTCTTTTGTAGATTCTTTGTCTGAAGAAAAACTTCTGGAGTGGAGAGGGGTGGTCCAAGACCTTCTGGAGGCCAAGTTCAATTTGTCTTTTTTGTTGGATCACTTGCGTCTGTTGGCCCATACGCTGTTTCAGAGGCAATCATCCAAGAGTATAGACATCGAGATAGCTACTGCTAAGGAAGCTTTGGCTCATGCTTACAAGGTTTTACAAGACTTGAAAGTCAAGCAGCAGAGAATCCTTTCTACTTTGACTGTGCCTGTTATTCCTCCGAATGCCTCCCTGTTGCCTGGCCTCATTCTTTAGCTTATTTTAGATTTACTTAAACAATTTGGGGTTGTATAAGTTTTTTCTTGAACATTGCTTTCCTCTTTGTTTTCCTTTTTTTTTTTTTTTTTTTTTTTTTTTTTTTTTTTTGTTGTTTCAAAACTGCTTCTCATTTCTTAGTATGTGAATCTGCCTTTTTCTTTGATATATTGTCTTTTCTTTCCTATGACTTTTTTCTTTTCTTTCCTAAGTCCTGGACCATGGTTTCCACAGGCTTCACTGTAAGTTCTGGTCCAGGTACCCGGTAATCTATTATGCAAGTACTGAACTAGGTACACTGGTATCCTTTCCTATATATTTTTCTTTTGAGATACGGTCCCAGTTCATGAACTTTGACAGGTTCCCTTTTTGCCAAGTGCTAGGCTAGGTATCCTGGATACTTTACTTTTATCTATGATCCTAGACCTATGCACTTGGAACTGTCTGTGGGATATTTGAAATTATCTGTGAGGTGGATCCTGGGCCATATGTAAAAGGGTATTACATGCCTTTCTTTTTTACTTAGGTATCCTTCCTTAAATCTATCCAAACTTGGCCTTTGCAGTATTTAAAGAAAGACTTAAATGTTGAAGAAACAGGAACTTCATTAAAACATGGTCATTTTTAAAGAACAAAGAAAAAATCATTTAGTGCAGTATTGACCACAAAGTGTTAATCTATCATATGTTCCTGAACAAAATCATTTTAGACCGGAATTCATGATAAAGGCTGAAATAAAAAGATAAAATAAAAAATAAAAAATAAAAAAACTTAGCAGATAGTGAAGCTGGTAAAAGGACCCTGAAGTACTGGGATCCCCTCGTCCTTATGCATAGTATTGCTTCAGCCATTTCCCATTTATGGGCTCTGTCAGGACTGTCCCATCTTCTTTGGTAAGGTAATAATACCGACTCTCATGAGCTGCATTAATGATGTAGGGTCCTTCCCATTTTGGGGTGAACTTGGAAGGCCCTGACAGGTTCCTCCTCATGTGCTCCACCATCCTTAGTACTAATTGTCCTTCAGTGAACACTCTTGGGTGTACTGCTTGTGCATATGCTTTGGTCATTCTTTGTTGGTACCTCTGGCTTCTTTTCTTGGCCAACTCTCTTTCTTCTTCTACCCCTTCCAGGTCTGCTAGCCTCCTTTCATTGTTTGTATCCTCACTTTCTCCTTAATTTTCCTCTAGAACTACCCTTGGTGTAGGAATGACTAACTCCACGGGGCTGATGGCTTCTGTTCCATAGACTAGGGAGAATGGGGAGAATCCTGTGGCTGTCTTTATAGAGCTTCTACATGCCCAAAGCACATCTGCCAGATGGTCACTCCATTTCCCTCCATACTCATGCTTCATTTTCTTAAGGATCTTCAACATTACTTTATTAGTAACTTCAGCTTGGCCGTTTCCTTGTGGGTAGTATGGGGTAGATCTCCCATGCTTGATGTGGTATGCTTCAGTTAACCCCTTCATATCTTTGTTTATGAATGGGGTTCTGTTGTCACTAATTAATCTTCTGGGGATCCCGAACATTGTAATGATGTGGTTTTGAATGAAATTTGCTACAGCTGCTCCAGTGGCTTTCTTTAAAGGAATGACCTCTACCCATTTTGTAAAGTACTCGATGGCTGCCAGGATCCATATATAACCATTGGATGGAGGGTTTATAGGCCCTATGAGATCAAGCCCCCAAGTATGAAAAGGCCATGGCGTCGTCATATCCTGTAGGATATTTGGGTGAGTGTGAATTGCATCTCACAGGACTTGGCAAGCATGACATGTTTTGACCAGCTCCTCAGAGTCTCTTTTCATCGTTGGCCCGTAACATCCCAACAATAGTAACTGCTTGTACAACCTTCTCTTCCCCGGGTGACTTCCATAATCTCCAGAATATACTTCTCTGACTACTTCTCTAGCTTCCTTTGGTCCCAAGCACCTAAGGGGATCCCCATGGTATCCCTTTTTGAATAAGATGTCGTTCTGCAGGAAATACCTGCCTGCTAGCTTTTTGAGCTTATGGGCCAATTTCCTGTCGTTTGGCCGGATCCCCTGAGCCAAGTATCCTATGAAAGGAACCTGCCAATCTTCTGCAATAAACACCGCGTAGCTTTCTTCTTTATCAATTGCCAAACGACACTCCTGGCATTTCTCCTGTATAATTGCTACTTCCTTGTCCATATCTGGCCAGTAATACCTCATGCGTTGCATCCTTCTATATAGGCTGACCTTTTCTACAACTCCACATGCTTGGGCGTGTAATTCTTCTAGTTTCGACTTTCCTTCCTTCTCGGTGATACATCTGGACGATATTCCTCCTGGCAGCCTTCTATACAATTCTCCTTCTATCTGAGTGTAATCTATTAGTTCTTTGACGTTCCCTCTAGGCCCTGCCTCTTTCATCTTTTCTTTGACTTCGTCCCTCTAGTCCCACTATTTGGACTCTCCGGAATACATCCCTTGGAGGATCCTTACAATAGAATGTTCCTGCCTTCCTATTTTTATCAGCGTATCCCTCCCATTAAATGGTATTTGAGATCCCAGGGTGGCGAGCGCATTAGTAGACCTGTTTTCACTTCTTTGAGTGTACTCTATGCTAAAGGTCTGAAATTCCATCTCCAGCCTTTGTGCCCAAGTCCTGTAGGCTGCTAAGCTTTGTTCCCGTAATGCGAAGTTACCTTTCACTTGGAAGACTACAAGATTGGAATCTCCCAACACTCTCATATGTTTCACTCCTATGCTGAGTGCTATAGTCAACCTAGTTAAGTATGCCTCATATTCAGCTGCATTATTAGAGCATGAGAAACCAAGCTTGAAAGACAAGGGCATGATATCCCCATTTTCACAGCTTAGTACAATTCCTACCCCATTTGAAGTTGCTGTAGCCGACCCGTCAAACCTCATGGCCCATTTCTTCCCTGGGATCTCCATCACTGCTACCTTACCAGGGATTTCTTCGCTCAGCGGGCCTTCCTCCTTTCCTAGGAATTGAGCTAGCAAATCTGCTATGTCCTGGCTCTTGACAGCCTTGGGAGTTCTTATGCCTATATCATATTGTGAGAGCAACACTAGCCATTGTGCTATTCTTCCCGTGAGAAGGGGCTGGTGCAGGAGTGCTTTTATGGGGTGGGACTTGGTTACCAAAATGATTTGGTGAGCTGAGAAGTACCTCTTTAGCCTTTGGGACGCATAAATGATCACTAGGCAAGCTTTCTCTATTCCGAGGTACCTGGTCTCGGTATCCTTGAGTGTTTTGCTTACATAATATATAGGCTGCTCATTCCCTTGGTCATCTTCTTGTGCCAGCAAAGCTCCTATTGCCTGGGAGTTTAATGCTAAGTATAGTAGCAAAGGTCGCCCACGTACTGGTGCCTGGAGGGTGGGTAAATGATTCATGATGCCCTGAATTCTTTGAAAAGCTTCTTGCTGCTCCGTTCCCTAGGTAAATTCATTCCCCTTTTTCAACAGTTTGGATAGACCTGTTGTGGCTAAGGCTAAACCAGGCACAAATATTCTAATATAGGAGACCCTTCCCAGGAAGCTTTTGAGTTCCCTAACAGTAGTTGGTCTTCTCATTGTGACGATAGCTATGGCCTTGGCTGGGTCCACACTTATGCCTTTGTGATGTATCAGGAACCTAAGGAACTTTCCAGCAGACACTCCAAAGGCGCACTTCATGGGGTTCATACGTAACTTGTACTTCTTGCATCTCTTAAAGACTTGCTCAAGTACTTGGAAATGTCCTGTTCTGGTTTTTGACTTGACCACAATATCATCTACATAATCTTCCATCTCCTCGTGCATCATGTCATGGAAAATGGCTGTCATGGTCCACTGATACGTAACCCCCGCATTTTGAGGCCAAAGGGCATTACAATGTAGTAAAAGTTCCCAATCGGAGTTCTGAATGCCGTCTTCTCTGCATCTTTGGCTGCCATGCGGATTTGGTTGTACCCACTATACCCATCCATAAATGAGAACATTGAGCTTCCTGCAGCTGAATCTACAAGGAGGTCGATATTGGGCAAGGGGAATTCATCTTTAGGACATGCCTTGTTTAAGTTGCGAAAGTCTACACAGCAACAGATCTGACCGTTTTTCTTCTTCACAGATACAATGTTGGAAAGCCATTTTGGGTGTTGGATGGGTTTGATAAAACCAGCTATTAGCAATTTTTTGACCTCTTGAACTATTTGAGCTTCTACCTCAGTGTGGAAGACCCTAGCCGGTTGAACTACCGACCTCATCCCTGGGTCCACATTAAGAGAATGGACTACCAATCCTGAGTCTAAACCAGGCATCTCATCATAGGTCCATACGAACACATCTCTGTATTTTTGAAACAAGGTTACCAGTTGTTCCCTTTCTTGTGCCACCAATTGACTGTTAATGAAGACAGGCTTTCGGGATCTCGATTCTGTTCCCAAATCTATTTCCTTTAATTCTTCTTCAGGCTGAATCTGGGCCTCCTTAACTGGTTCTTTTGGAATTTCTTCTTGGGCCATCATGCAGCTTGGTGGTCCAAGACCTTCTTGCACAATGTATTCGGGTCCCGCGCACCTTCACAAACGATAGATTAGCCTCCCCCCAGGTTCCCACACCACCACACATTCTTGGGATCCTGAAGAGTTGGGCTTCCTTTTTTGTCTTTTTCTTTCCAGAAGGTTTCTTAGGTCACGAGTGCCCCTCCCTCCTTCTTCTTCTTCTGGGATAGGTGTCCCTGGGGTTCTCGGGGCGAGGTTCTCAACATCTGGCTCCAATTCATCATAAAACATCATTTCTGCAAAGTTCACTTCTCCCTGGCTGAAAGGATTATGGTTGGCAGGGATTCTTATGGGCCTCCCATTCAGTCTCCCTTTAATGCATTGATGGAACGTGGATGGAATAAGGCGATGTTTATAAAGCCACGGGCATCCCAATAACACATGATAAGAAACTTCTGCATTAATTACATGAAACCTTGTCAGGGCTACTATTGGCCCTACCCTTAAGGCTAGCTGCACGTATCCTTCTGTTGATTCCACCGATCCTCCAAATCCTGTTATTTCCATGGGAGCCCCCAGGATCCTTCTGTCAACTAAGCTGACAGCTTTCAGGGTACTCAAAACTATGAGATTGAGTGATGCCCCCGTATCCACCAGTGCTCTTCTGACTTGAACACCATTTATGGTGGCCATTAGATAAAGGGGTCTGCGGTGGTCTGGGTGCTCAATCTCCATGTCTTCATCAGTAAAGGTTATTGCATTAGTTGTCTCCAGGAAAGCTCGACTAGCATGTGACTCTGCTATAAAGCATTCCATCCCTGAATCTGTTACTATGCTCATGAGAGACTCTGTGGCCACTCTTCTTGCTTCTGGTCTGAATCCTAATTGATTGAATAGTGACCTGAACTTAGGATTCTTCTGGAGGGTCCTGACTGTGCTCGGGTGGAAGGATCCTTCAGATTCTCCTACTTCTGCCGGGTTCCCATGTATTACTACTACGACCACCCCTTTTCCTTTGTGGTTAGGCAAGGGGTTCCTCTGCACTTCTGGCTTCTTCTGAGTGAGCTCCAGGGTTCCTTCTCTTAACTTTTTGTGGAAGAGTCTGCGAAGAGTCTAGCAATCCTTAGTGGAGTGCTTGACATAATTATGGATTCTGCAAAATAAAGGATTCTTTCTTTTTTCTTCAGTTGGTGGCCTGGACGCAGTGAATGGCCTAACAACCCCATCTCCGATCCATTTGTCTAGGACATGGCTTAACTCCTCATCTGTACATGGGATTACTGGTGGTTCCTCGAACACCTTCCCATCTGGTCTCTTCCTTTTCTCTCCTACTGATGCTGTCATAGCTTGGGACGCGGGCAGCCTTTTTACCCTCATGGTTTGCGCCATCCTTCTCGTTCTCTGTAACAGGTCAGCAAACTGCATGATACATAGATTTTCAAGGTTGAGCCTGTAATTAAAAAGCATGTTGGCTATACAGGTTTCCACGAGCTCCTTTTCTTCATGGTCCCCGTAGCAGTCTAGGGACACATCTTCAAATCTTTCAATAAATTGGACGAGATCCTCTCCAGGTCTCTGCCTCACCATTTGCAGATTTTGGAAAGTAATCTTGTCTTCACCAAGGTAATATTTGGCGCAGAATTTTTCCATCATCTCATCCCAGGTTTTGATGGACCCGGGTCTCAGCGTGGTGTACCAAGTGTATGCCCTATCCACCAAGGACTTGGCGAACTCCCTTAGACATAATTCTTTGTCTCCTGCATAGGGGCCCATAGTGTGGACAAACCTACTCACATGTTCTACGGCACTTCCATTTCTTCCATCGAAAGGATGGAACTTTGGAGGTTCGTACCCCTTAGGGTATGGTTTGCCAAGAAGTTCTGGAGGGAACGGGGGATCCCGAGAGAATTGTTTGGGGATCCCTGAGAGTTTTTCCCTTTCTTGCTCCAGGAGGGCATTGACGTCTGCCAGCGTTAAGTACTGAGGGTTGGCTCTTCCTCCCACTGTTGACCCTCTTTCTGGTTGCGCCCCATCTTGGTAGCCAGTAGGGGGAACAATGTCTCTGATTTCTTGTGTCCTGCCCTCTTTGAGAAGATGAACTTCTTGCTCCAAATCCTTCAACATTGCTGTCATCTTGGCCATGAGGTCTGGTTCCTGCCTTGCGTGTCTTTGTTCTAACACAACCTCCTGTTCTACCAAGGGTATCCCACCTCCTTACCTAGAAGCTACCTTGTTTTCTCCTACAGCCTCAGAGGCTGTAGGTGGCACATTAGTTCCTTTGTTGTTTCTTTGTCTTGGAGGCATTCTCTGTGAAGGGATTGCTTCTTCCTTCTCCTTTACCCAGTCCCCAGTGGAGTCGCCAAAATGTGAGAGTGCCTTTTTCGTGACACTCAGGCCCAAGAATCTCGGGCCTAAATGAAAAGGAGGATTTGGTGAACCGGGCCTTGACTCACCGCAGCTAACGAGCTGTTTAAGAATCAAGTGGGATGCAGAGGATGCTCCTGACAATATAAAAAAAATGACAAGCGAGGATATCGAAGAGTGCCAAAGATTAACAAGGTAAATTCAAAAGGAAAGAAACAGGATTAGTAAAGCAATAAGAAATTAATGCTGAAGGGATCCTGGGAAATATGAATCATGTTTCATTAATATATTATCTGTTGGATTACAGAAAGCTCACTAGGACGTGATACAAGGTTCAATCAAGCTCAGAAATTATAGTCTTGAATGGCTATTTCAGTCTTCAAAACTTGCAAAGTTTGATTCTCGTTGAATCCGAGTATATGCAATAGTGGCTTTTATAGGATACCGGGAAGCAATATTTGTTTTTCCCTTAGTATTTTCTCTTCTCCACCGATTTTCTGATAGTTTTTTCTAGAGAACTTCTTCTTTCTGGTGTTTTTCTCTTTTTTTGCTGCCTTTTCTTCACAACCCATCCCCTCCTTTTATAATGGATTTTTTGGTCTTCCCGGGGAACTGTTGGTTTCCCTGTTTTGATCTTTTGCAAATAGAACGCGTCCTGTTCCCATCGTCTCGGTAAGTCCTGTTTCCGTTTTTTCTCATTCTTTCCTTCTTTCAGCTCTAATTCTTTTGAAAGTTCTTGGTTGGCCATCTTCTTTGGGATGTGTTGAGGTATGCCCTTCTCGGCATCCTCATTTCTAGCGTCTTCCACTTTTCCCTTTTCTTTTCCATCAAGGCGGAATCTTGTTTTGCCATTTTTGAAAGTCGTTTGTTATCATTCTTTTTCCCTGTCCTGGTTCCCCGAGGCTTTTTTTGGTCTGTGCCATGAGGTATGCCCTTCTTTCCTTCTTTCCTTCTCATTCTTTCCTTCTTTCAGCTCTAATTCTTTTGAAAGTTCCTGGTTGGCCATCTTCTTTGGGATGTGTTGAGGTATGCCCTTCTCGGCATCCTCATTTCTAGCGTCTTCCACTTTTCCCTTTTCTTTTCCATCAAGGCGGAATCTTGTTTTGCCATTTTTGAAAGTCGTTTGTTATCATTCTTTTTCCCTGTCCTGGTTCCCCGAGGCTTTTTTTGGTCTGTGCCATGAGGTATGCCCTTCTTTCCTTCTTTCCTTCTCATTCTTTCCTTCTTTCAGCTCTAATTCTTTTGAAAGTTCCTGGTTGGCCATCTTCTTTGGGATGTGTTGAGGTATGCCCTTCTCGGCATCCTCATTTCTAGCGTCTTCCACTTTTCCCTTTTCTTTTCCATCAAGGCGGAATCTTGTTTTGCCATTTTTGAAAGTCGTTTGTTATCATTCTTTTTCCCTGTCCTGGTTCCCCGAGGCTTTTTTTGGTCTGTGCCATGAGGTATGCCCTTCTTTCCTTCTTTCCTTCTCATTCTTTCCTTCTTTCAGCTCTAATTCTTTTGAAAGTTCCTGGTTGGCCATCTTCTTTGGGATGTGTTGAGGTATGCCCTTCTCGGCATCCTCATTTCTAGCGTCTTCCACTTTTCCCTTTTCTTTTCCATCAAGGCGGAATCTTGTTTTGCCATTTTTGAAAGTCGTTTGTTATCATTCTTTTTCCCTGTCCTGGTTCCCCGAGGCTTTTTTTGGTCTGTGCCATGAGGTATGCCCTTCTTTCCTTCTTTCCTTCTCATTCTTTCCTTCTTTCAGCTCTAATTCTTTTGAAAGTTCCTGGTTGGCCATCTTCTTTGGGATGTGTTGAGGTATGCCCTTCTCGGCATCCTCATTTCTAGCGTCTTCCACTTTTCCCTTTTCTTTTCCATCAAGGCAGAATCTTGTTTTGCCATTTTTGAAAGTCGTTTGTTATCATTCTTCTTCCCTGTCCTGGTTCCCCGAGGCTTTTTTTGGTCTGTGCCATGAGAGGTCGCTCGCGTTCTTTTTGCTTTTGTTTCTTGTTTTCTTCTTCTGTCTTTTTCTATCGAGCTGTCCTAGTCTTCCTTTGTCTTTGCACCTGGAGGGATCTGCGCCTCTTGGTGGTTCCTGAGGATCCTTGCTTCTTATCCCTTGCCGTGGTTCCTTTTTTTCTTTTTGGATACTTCCTAGTCTGGGCTTTAGGATCCTCTGGGCCGTTCTTTTATTCCCTTATGGGTCTCCTGTATCTACTACTTTGGGCTTAGCTTGATTTTTCCTTTTGGGCTTGACTTATTCTTTTTGGGCTTATTTCACTATGATCCTTTTTAGACCTCAACAACGCGTATGAAGACTTGGTAAAGGAATTTTATGCCAACGCGATTGTGGAAGAAGATGAACTTAAGTGCTGGGTTAGGAAAAAGAGCTTTTCAGTCTCTCCTGCATATTTGGCAAAAATCCTTCACATCAATAGACCAATATTCCGACATTCACCGGTTTATGATGATCTTTGTCCTGATGAGGAGCTTCTCAAAGAAAGTCTTGGACAAGACTTGGAGTTCTCACCCAATGGAAAATCCATTAGTGTTTCCTCTCTTCCTCCAAAACTGAGAGTGCTTACAATTGTGATGTTTCACAATTTGTACCCTTTATCAAGCACTGGGTATATGAACCTCGGACGTGCTTTGTTTCTTCATGATCTAATCTCTGATGTGGAAATAGACATCTGTGCTCATATCTTTCATGTTCTACGCAAAACGGTTCTACGAATTGAGTCTCGGACATGCATTCCTTTCTGCTGTCTCATTTCAAGGATCTTGAAGCTCAAGGGAATTTATCCAATGACAGATGAATCTCCTCTCTCAAAACCGAGTCCAATCAACATGCGTACATTCAATGCAAGCATTGGACATAGTCGGAAGAGAGCCAAACCAGAAACTTCTGCATCTCACAGTGGCTCTCATTTTAGCACTCTCTCCCTTGATGAGAAACTTGATCACATTGTATCCTCTGTACACGAGTTGAATACAAAGATGTCCGAACTCACAGCTACTCTACACCATCACAGCACTCGATGGGATATGAAGTTTACCTCTCTTCAAACTCAATTGGATCAAATTCAGAGAAAGCTGGAAGAGGATGAATAGCCTATTCCATGACAAAAAGGGGGAGTGATAGGCCTGATCAGAGGGGGAGGATATTACCTAAGGGGGAGTGTCTTTGCATTCTTCTTCAGTTTAAGTTGATATATTGTGTTTTGTAAACTGTTATATCGTGTTTGTACCCATGTGCTTTTGTAAGCTTTTAGGGTTAATGTTTTATGCATATTTTGTAGACTTTATGGTATGTGCCTTGCTTAATGCAGCCTTTTATGCTATGTTGAAATCAGTATTTATTTCTAAATGTTTTGTATTTTGAATTATGTACTGTCACTCTTGTACCCTTGTATGATTGTTCCTAGATGCATATACTTAGTGTATTATGCATTGGTTGAGTGTTGAGCATACAAATATCTTGCCTTGTACTTGTTAACTTGTATGTCCTTGTGTTCATTCCAAGTGTGAATGAGCACTGTGATCACTATCTTGTGATGTTCACTTGGTTGATCAAGCCATGGTTTGTTTCTTAATTCCATCTTTGCTTGATCACCTTAAGCTTGCTTCATATGCATTCATGTTTTTCTGCATACAATGATCATGGTGTATTGTTGTGTTTCAGGAGTTTCATGTTCTTATGATTCAAGTGCTTCTCAGCTTCTAGAGTTAGGTGTGAGTGAGTTTTGTTCAACTGTTCCCAACTCACATGTTAAGTCTAGAGTCTGTTTTAGGGTTTTGTCACGGAATAGCCAAAGGGGGAGATTGTAAGGTTGAATTTATTCAACCATCTAATTGGCTTTATTCCATGCCAAATTTGCTTGTAATTCAGCATTTAGTAACCCTGTATTTAGGTGGGTTTGTTGTAAGGGTAGTGAGTGAAATAGAGTGAAGTTTGCTCAAGCGTGTGCAAGAAAACAGAGACTCACGGCTTGGCCTCGCGGGTGACTCGTGGCTGCAAGCCGCCAAACGCAGCACACGTGCCAAGCATGTCAGAAGGTGAACAGTCATGCTGGCTGGAGCACTACAGGGCAAAACAGGACAATTGGCCATATAGTTATCTCGCGACTGGATCTCGCGACTTAGTCAAGCCGCGAGGTCAAGCTACGAGCCAACCCTGTTTTGTAAATCCTGACGTTTCACATTCCTCTCCCACTCCAGTATAAATACCCATTTTACTCACAAATGTAAGAGAGCTTCTAGAGAGAATTTTGAGAGAGAAACCCTAAAGAAAAATAAGAATGTTTCACCTACAATCTATACATTAGAGTCTCTTCAAATTCCTCAACTCTCTTCCTCTCCATTGTCAAATCCTTGTGATGCATCTTACCAAACCTTGTTCTCACCATTTTCATTACTGTGAGAGAGCTGTTTGGATTTCTGGGAAGCAGTTAGAAAGGAACCAATCTTCATTGGTTGATGCTACAGTCTAGTAGCAGAATCCGGGAAGCTAGAAAAGAAAAAGGTTCGACGCAACCTCGTTGGAGCAAGAAGCTTGGAGGGCTTAGGTGCACTGGGTAGATTAGGCTTGGAGGGTCTATTGCTGTCCATGTATCCCAACTATATTTTCTAGTGGATTGTTTACCGCTTGGATGGCGGTAGAGAGGTTTTACGCCAAGGGCTTCGGTTTCCTCTTTGATAACACATCGCGTGTTGCCTTTGTGTTTGCATCTTCCTTCCCTTCTATCATTGCCTTTTTATTATCTGCTGTGGGTTGTGCTGATTAATTTGGCTTAGATAGTTTATCCAATTCTATATTGTAGCTTATGTTCATTTTCTGCACACTAATTGTTTGACATAATGTTTGAATTGGTTAAGTTGTAATTTGGGGGTCTAAACGTTCAAGGGTGTTTATACACATATTTGAACTTTCAAAAACTACCCCGGGTTTTTCCAATAAATCATCCCCTCTTTGTTGACGATAATTGCGTTCTGACTTCCGGCTGTATCTAGCATAAATGTGAAGCTCCCGCTTCCAGGGTCATCACGGTCTCTCCAAGAAGTCAAATTCATGTCTCCACGCAACAACATGCCTGGAAGAAACGTATCAGTTGGATTTTCAAAGCTCTCCCACAGATTTGTCACATTACCGTATTCGTTGTTGGGTGCATGTGACACCCTTGGATTCCAGCCCACGTGCATTGTCAAAGCTCATTTATGAGCTCGCTACCAAAAGTCTTCGAGTTGGGAATGCCTCTTAATGAGCTTGCTTCCTCAAGCTTCCAAAGTCAGATTTTGGTTTGATGCAAAGCTAAGCAAATGTGTCTAACACACTGAAGGAAGAAAGAAAAGAAAGAAGCAAATAACAAGGGTCATTCGGCCTTAAATGGAGAGCTGAAACAGAGTCCTTTTTTAGGTTATTGTGTGTGTGTTCCGGAGTGAGCAAGAAACACGAAAGGAGAGCGTTTTAGCCATTTGAGGTGCAGTCCGTGTGAAGAGATAGAGAGAAACACAATGAAAGTGTGAGAGAGTGAAAAAGAAAAAATGAGACATTTTTCTTTGCTCAGTGTTAATGTGTATAGTGTTGTGGGCTTTAGGCCCAACTAGATTACTTGTATATCACACATTCTTGGACTACACTCTTACTTGTACTGTACTCATATGTCTCCTATATAAAGACACTCATGTATATTTTTTCATTTTAAGAAATACAATATTATTACATTTAGTATTTCTAACATGGTATCAAAGCCACTGCTCTAACCTTTTCTTAGTAGTCTTGTCTTTATTAGTGTGACTCCAGTCTCAACATCGCTTCCGCCATCACAGCAACCACCGCAGCCTTTCACCGTTGAACCTCTGACATCTTCCAGCCGTCATCCTTGGGTTCTGGACCTGCAGTTGCTATCATTAAGGAGTTTTACACTACACAGACCACTGCCCTTTGCATCACTACTGCAAATATTGCTTCGATTACATTTCTAAAGGTACCACTAAGATCGTCTTGCGCCGCTATACACACTCGTGGAAACCTCGACACCATCGAAGACTGCATGCGCCCCTACGCACCGATCAAAGGTTCTGTTCTACAGCTCACGCGCCCACGCGCCTCCCACTCACCATTACACATCTAGGTCTGGCTCACGTGCTCACACGCGCCGCATCTTCAGGTCACGCACGCCTTACGCGCCCACACGCACCTCAACCTCCCGCTGACATCATTGCTAACGTCATCCACGTCAGCTCTAGTTGCACTGTTGCTGATGTCACTTGCTTGCGTTAGCCACTGACGTCATCATTTGGATTCTGGTGGTTTAACCGTTGACTTTCTCAGGGTTGAACATTGACTTTTTTTCCTATGGTGACTTTTTTGTAGTCTAGGTGCTTCTTACCCAATTTTTCATGTAGATTTCAGCTTTGCAGTCCATTTTTTCATATTTTGCTTCTAAATAAAAAATAAGGGCAAGTCTGCTTCCTTTTGTAACAATCATCGTCAACAATCCAACCAATGTCTTTGCAATTTTTGCAAACGTTTTGGCCATAATATTGAGACTTGCTATCAACACAACAAATCAGCTATTTCTATTTTTGCTACTATAGTTGCTACCACTGAGAGTGTCAAACCCATGGCTCCCATCTCTGCACAGTCTCAGTCTTCTAAATCCACTTTCACCATTTCCAGAGATGACCTTGTAAACATCATTACTAATGTCATTCATATGGTTGGTAATGCATCTTATTCCTCTTCTCTCTCAGCTTTATCTGGTATTTCTCCTACCTCTTGGCTTATGAATTTTGCTTGTTGCAATCATATGACATCTCACTCGTCCTTATTCTCTGACCTTAAACCTGCACCGCACCCTCTAAATATTCGCACAGTAAATGATTCCACAATGTCTGGTTATAATATAGGTTTCGTTTCAACCTCTAACCTCTCGGTTCCTGGCATCTTTAATGTTCTTGATCTTTCTTACTATTTATTTTCTATGGAACAATTAGCTGAGTTGGGTTATCACACTATCTTTGATTATTCTGGGTATATTGTGCAGGATCCAAGGAATGGACAGGAGCTTAGGACTGGTCCCAAAGTTGGGCGTATGTTTCTTATAGACAACCTTTATCTTCCACTTGTTGCTCATGTTTCTGTTACTGCAGCTGCTACAGTTTCTTCTATTCCTTCCTTTACACTTTGGCATGCTCAACTTGGTCATGCACCTTCCTCTCAAATATAACAATTGGCTTCTAGAGGTTTGTTAGGTTCAGTGTCTACAGAAAATTTTGATTGTGTCTCATATCAATTAGGAAAACAACCAGCTTTGCCTTTCAATACTAGTGAATTAATATCCACTAATATCTTTGACCTTATTCATTTTGATGTTTAGGGGCCTTCCTCTATCTCTAGTATTGATGGGTCTCAATATTTTGTTGTTTTTGTTGATGATTACTCTCGCTATAGTTGGATTTTTAATATGAAATATCGTTCTGAATTATTGAAAGTATATTCTAATTTTGCAAAAATGGTTGAAACTCAGTTTTCCAAACGCATCAAAATTTTTCGATCTGATAATGCTCTTGAGTACACTCAATATGCTTTTCAAGCTGTTTTACATTCCTATGCCACTGTTCATCAACTAACTTATCCAAATACCTCTTAGCCAAATGGTAGAGCCAAACGAAAATTTCGTCATATTCTTGACACTATTTGTGCTCTCCTTCTCTCTGCCAAAGTTTCTACTCCTTTTTGGGGCGAAGCTGCTCTTCATGCTGTTCATACTATTAATCGCATTCCAAGTTCTGTTATCCAAAATCAAACTCCATATGAGTGCCTTTTTGGGTTACCTTCAAACTATCACCACCTTCACTCCTTCAATTCTGCTTGTTTCGTTCTTCTTCAGCCACATAAGCTAACAAACTTGAGCCTCGGTCAAGGCTTTGTTGTTTTCTTGGCTATGGCGAAACTCAAAAGGGGTATCAGTGTTATGATCCTATCTCTCATCATCTTCGTATCTCAAGTAATGTTGTCTTTTGGAAACATTGCCTCTTTGTTGGGCTCTCTCACTTCTATCTTAGATCTTTTTCCAGATGAGGCACATATTCCTATTGTAGCTTCTCCTGATCCTCCTATAGTTACTCCTGATTCTCCTGTAGGCCTCTCTGTCCAATCACCAGATATCATTGATCCTTTTCCTAGTTTACCCTTGAATGAATAGGTGGAAAATGAGCAGATCGAAGATAAGCTACGTAACCCCAACCCTGAGCTTGGGTCCCTTACTCCTGATCCACCTGAAGATCTTGCACAAGACATTCCACCTCGTCACTCAACTCGGGTAAGATCCATTCCTACATATTTACTTAACTATTATTGTTACACTGCCCCTGCTACTTTACACGAACCTCACAACTATTGTGAGACTTCCATTGACCCTTTATGGCAAATTGCAATGAAAGAGGAATTTGATGCATTATCTAAAAATCATACTTGAGATTCTCCCCCCTGGGAAATCTGTGATTGGTTGTTAGTGGATCTACAAGATTAAGACTCGCTCTAATGGGTCTATTGAGCGCTACAAAGCTTGTCTCTTTGCAAAATGTTTTACATAAGAGTATGTGATTGATTATAAAGAGACCTTTACTCCGGTTGCTCGTATCTCATCTGTTCGTGCCCTCTTAGCTATTGCTACTGCCAGTAAATGGGACCTTTTTTCAGATGGATGTCAAAAATGCATTTCTTAATGGGGATTTAAGTGAAGAAGTTTATATGCAACCTTCTCCTGGTCTCTTTGTTGACTCCAACAAAATTTGTTACCTTCGACATGCACTTTATGGCCTTAAACAAGCTCCACAAGCTTGGTTTGCCAAATTCAGCTCTACCATCTCTTGCTTGGGTTACATGGCTAGTCATTATGATTCTACCCTATTTTTTCATCGCACTGACAAAGGCACTATTTTACTTCTCCTGTATGTGGATGATATGATCATAACTAATGATGATCTCAGTGGCATTTAAGAACTTAATGATTTTCTCAGTCAGCAATTTGAGATGAAAGATCTTGGACATCTCAGCTACTTCTTGGGTCTTAAAATCACTTATTCTACAAATGGACTTTATATTACTCAAGCCAAGTATGCCTCTGAACTCTTATCTCGAGCTGGACTCACTAATAGCAAGACTGTTGACACTCCAATTAAGCTTAATGCACATCTGACTCCCTCAGTTGGGAAACCATTGTCTAATCCCTTTCTTTATAGACGCTTAGTTGGCAGCTTAGTTTATCTCATTGTCACTCATCCAGAAATTTCCTATGCTGTTCACCAAGTGAGCCAGTATCTGTCTGCTCCACAATCGACTCACTATGCTACTATTCTGTGCATTCTTCAATACTTAAAGGGCATTCTCTTTCATGGTCTTTTCTACTCTACTCGGTCTCCTCTTATTCTCTGTGTATTTTCTGATGCTGATTGGGCAGGAAATCCCACTGATCGCAAGTCCACCACTGGTTATTGCTTTCTTCTTAGTTCTTCTTTAATTTCTTGGCAAAGTAAAAAACAAACTCATGTGGCCTGCTCTGGTACTGAAGCAGAATATCATGCCCTTTCTGATATCACATCTAAACTCCTTTGGCTATGATGGCTTCTCAAAGACTTAGGTTTATCTACATCCTCTGCTACTCCTCTTTATTGTGACAACCAGTGTGCCATTCATATTGCTCACAATGATGTCTTCTATGAACGGACTAAACATATTAAGGTTGATTATCATTTTATCCGTTATTATCTTGTCCATGGTACTCTCAAGTTGATCTCAGTCTCTTTTAAAGATCAACTTGCAGATATCTTCACCAAGTCACATCTTAAAGGATGCCTTTGTACTTTGGTTGACAACCTCAAGTTGGTTTTACATCCACGTTGAGGGGGACTGCTATTGTATATAGTGTTCTAGGCTTTAGGCCCAACTAGATTACTTGTATAACACACATTCTTGTACTACACTCTTACTTGTATTGCACTCATATGCCTCCTATATAAAGACATTCATGTATATTCTTTCATTTTGAGAAATACAATATTATTGCATTTAGTATTTCTAACACTCAAGTTGCTCACAAGGAAGATAAATTAGTAGAGTTCTCATAGAGTTTTTGATTGCTACAACCATAGAAAGTTTGGAGTATTAAGAGGAAGATTTGGCTACTGGTTTTATGGTAAGATTGTATTTACTCCTTGAGATTTATTTGTTCTATATCCAATTTATTGTGGACTCAAGTTTAGCATAAACTTGATAGTTGTAAACTCTATTTCATAGTGGATATTTTTTCGAAGCTGCCTGTGGTTTTTCCCTCTATACTGAAGGATTTTCCACGTAAGATTTGATGTTCTTGTGTGGTTGTGTTTATGTGGTGCTTGCTGAAATTTTTGTTTCCATAATATTGCTATTACTTGGTAGTTATATAATTTAATTCACACATAGACATTGAGGGGATTAGGATTTTTTCCCAACAAGTTGTATCAGAGCTTTCGGTTGCTTGGGTTTGATTGTTTGTGTTGGATTAAATGGAGAATACGACTATGAATACTATGGTTAAACTCTTGGCATCGAATTATTCGATATGGAAGCTGATGATGGAGGATGACCTTTATTGCAAGGATTTGCATGACCCTATTCAAGCTTATAGTGTCAAGCCTAGTGATATGTCAAATAGAGACTAGGAGAAATTAAATAGAAAAACTATCGGGTGTATCAGACAATGCATTGATGTCAGTGTTTTTCACCATGTGTCTTAGGAAACAAACGCAGAGGCTTTTTAGGAAAAATTAAGGAGAATTTATGAAAGAAAGATAGCTCAAAATAAAGCTTTTATTGCTAGAAAGCTTGTGAATTTGAAGCTTAAAGAGGGTAAGTCCATTGCCGAGCACCTTAGTGAGTTCCAGGGCTTAGTTAATCAAATGGTTACAATGAAGCTAGTAATAGATGATGAGTTACAAGCTTTATTGCTTCTGAGTTCCTTACCTGACAATTGGGAGACATTGGTAGTGTTACTTAGTAATTCTGCTCCTAATGGTGTGTTACAACTTGCCATGATTAAAGATAATTTGCTTAATGAAGAAACTAGAAGAAAGGATATGGGCAAGGATACTGCACATGCTCTTATCACAAAGAACGGGGGAAGAGGTAAGAGTAGAAGTTCTAAAGGGCGAGGTAAATCCAGAAGTCGATCAAAGTCGAAAGGAAAATTCAAGTGCTTCTACTGTGATAAAGAAGGTCACATAAAAAGGAACTACAAGGCTAGGAAGAACAAATAGAAAGAGGATAAAAATCGAAAAAAGGCAGATGATGAGAACACTACTGTTGTTATAGTGTTGGAAGATGAGGTCCTAGCCATAGGACAAGATGATTGGTGTATAGTTTCAGATCCTTGTGTTGAATGGGTGATTGATTCAATTGCATCCTGCCATGTCACTCCTAGAAAGGAGTTATTCACTTCATACAAAGCGGGAAACTTTGGGAGAGTGAAGATGGGTAATGATAGTTATGCTGACATTGTGGGAATTGGTGATGTATGTGTTAGGGCTAACACTGGATACACCCTGATTTTGAAGGATGTGAGACATGTTTCGGATATTCGCCTAAATTTGATTTCCACTCATGTTCTTGATAAAGAAGGTTATGGCAATTATTTCCATGATAAAAAATGGAGGCTTAGCAAAGAATCATTGGTGTTTGCTAGAGGGAAAATTTGTTGTACACTTTACAAGACACAAGTAAAGTTGTGCAATGATGTTGTTAGTGCAGCTCGGGAGTATTCTTTGCCTAACTTGTGGCATAGGCGGTTGGCTCACATGAGTGAAAAAGGGTTGCAAATCTTGGCAAAGAAGTCTCTCATTCCCTTTGCTAAAGGTACATTACTAAATCCTTGTGACTTTTGCTTATTTGGTAAACAACATAGAGTTTCATTTAATATACCCTCTATTAGAAAACTCAATGTATTAGATCTTGTTTATTCTGATCTATGTGGTCCCATTGATGTTGAGACTTTAAGTGGTAATAAATATTTTGTTACATTTATTGATGATGATTCACAAAAGGTGTGGATTTATGTTTTGAAAACTAAAGACCAGGTATTTGAGCACTTTAAGAAATTTCATGCCATGGTGGAAAGAGAGAAAGGGAAGCCTTTGAAGTGTCTCCATAGTGATAATAGAGGTGAATACACATCTAATGAATTCAAGAGTTACTGTTCTGAGAAAAGCATTAGACATGAAAAGACAGTTCCTGGTATCCCATAGCAAAATGGTGTGGCATAAATGATGAACCGCACTATTGTTGAAAAGATCAAATGTATGTTGAGAATGGCTAATCTGCTTAAGTCATTCTAGGGTGAAGCTGTTGTGACTACATGCTACCTAATTAATAGATCTCCATCAGTTCCTTTGGGTTTTGATATTCTAGAAAGAGTATGGACAGGAAAAAATGTTTCTTACTTTCACTTAAAGGTATTTGGGTGCAAGGTATTTCTACATGTGCCTAAGGAACAAAGATTGAAGCTTGAGAGCAAATCCACTCCTTGTATATTTGTTGGATATAGAGATGTAGATTTTGGCTACAAGCTATGGGATCCAAAAGAAAAGAAGATGATCAGAAGTCGAGATGTAGTTTTTCATAAGAATGAAAACTTGGTAGAATTTGAGAAAACTAAGAAGCCTAAAACTATAGTTGAAGGTGTTCCTAATCTTACACCTACCTCTTCTTCCTTAGATAATGCCATAAATAGGGAAGAGGTACAGGATGAGAATTATGGTGATGAACCAACTGAATTTAATGCTGATGAGCCAGCAAGTGTTAATGGTGATGATGTGATAGATACAGATGGTGTTGAGTAGGGGGAGCAGCCTCCTCCACTAGAGATGGTAGAACCTCAGGTGAGAAGTTCTACTAGAAAGCGTTGTCCATCGACTAGATACTCCACTTTTGAGTATACTATGATTATTGAAGAGGGGGGAGCTAGAAAGTTTTTAGGAAGTATAGTCTCATAAGGATAAGCAAAACTGTTTGAAGGCTATGCATAAAGAGATGAATTCTTTGAACAAGAATAAGACTTATAACTTGGTGGAACTTCCTAAAAGCAAGAAGGTATCGAAAAGCAAATGGGTGTTCAAGCTAAAGAAAGAAGGTGACAAGTTAGTAAAGTATAAAGCCCGGGTCGTCAAGGGTTTCAATCAGAAACAAGGAATTGACTTTGATGAGATATTCTCTCCAGTAGTCAAGATGAGTTCCATTTAGGTAGTTCTGGGATTAGTAGCTAGCTTGGATCTTGAGCTTGAGCAACTTGATGTAAAGACTGCTTTTCTTCATGGTGATTTGAAAGAAGAAATCTACATGGATCAACTAGAGGGATTCAAAGTAAAAGAGAAAGAACATATGGTTTGCAAGTTAAAGAAGAGTTTGTATAGCTTGAAGCAAGACCCAAGACAGTGATACAAGAAGTTTGACTCATTCATGGTGGGTCATGAGTACACGAGGACAAATGCAGATCATTGTGTGTATGTCAGAAAATTTCCTAATGGTAAATTTGTTATTCTTTTACTATATGTAGACGATATGTTGATAGTAGGATAAGATGCAAGTGTGATTGGAAATTTGAAGAAGGACTTGTTCAAGTCATTTGATATAAAAGACTTGGGTCCAGCAAGACAAATTTTAGGTATGCAAATTCTACATGACAAAAAAGCTAAGAAGCTATGATTATCACAAGAGAAGTATATTGAGCGAATTCTTGAAAGGTTCAATATGAAGCATGCCAAGCCAGTCAGTACACCTCTTGGTTCTCATTTCAAGCTGAGAAAGAAATCTTGTTCTTCAACCAAGAAAGAGAAAAAAGACATAGCATCCATTGTTTATTCCTCTACAGTTGGGAGTTTGATGTAGGTTATGGTTGCACACGGCCAAACATTGCTCATGCAGTTGGTGTTGTTAGCAGGTTCATGGTCAATCCTGGTAAAGATCACTGGGAAGTAGGGAAGTGAATTTTCAGGTATTTGAGAGGTAGCTCTAAATTGTGCTTGATTTTTGGTTATTCTAAACTAGTTTTGGAGGGTTATTTAGATGCAGATTGGGCAGGTGACCTTGATGGTAGGAAATCTACATCAGGGTATTTATTTACTTTTGTAAGGGGAGTTATATTGTGGCAGTCAAGATTGCAAAAGTGTGTTGTCTTATCTACAACTGAAGCTGATTACATTGCAACTAATGAAGCAAGTAAAGAGATGCTTTGGTTGAAACGGTTTCTCTAAGAATTAGGTTTGAAGCAAGATGGGTATGTAGTTAATTGTGATAGTCAGAGTGCTATAGACTTGAGCAAGAATTGTATGTACCATTCAAGCTCGAAGCACATTGAGGTGAAATACAATTGGTTGAGACTAGTTATTGAACAATAGTCATTTGAATTAGAGAAGATTCACATAGATGAAAATCCGGCTGATATGTTAACTAAGGTTGTGTCTAGAGAGAAGCTAAAGTTTTGTGTCGAGTTGGCCGGCATGAATTCTAACTAAAGACTTGGGTTGAAGATCTCCTCCGTAGTGTGCTAGAGGGGGAGATTGTTGGGTGCATGTGACACCCTTGGATTCCAACCCACGTGCATTGTCAAAGCTCATTTATGAGCTTGCTTCCAAAAGTCTTCAAGTTAGCCATGCCTCTTAATGAGCTTGCTTCCTCAAGCTTCCAAAGTCAGCTTTTGGTTTAATGTAAAGCTGAGCAAGTGTATCTAACACACTGAAGGAAGAAAGAAAAGAAAGAAGCAAATGACAAGGGTAATTCGGCCTTGATTGGAGAGCTGAAACAAAGAGTCCTTTTTTAGGCTATTGTGTGTGAGTTCCAGAGTGAGCAAGATACACAAAGGGAGAGAGTTTCAACCATTTGAGGTGTAGTCCATGTGAATAGATAGAGAGAAACACAGTGAGAGTGTGAAAGAGTGAAAAAGAAAAATGAGACATTTTTCTTTACTCAACTTACGCATAAGGAAGATAAATTGGTGGAGTTCTCATGGAGTTTTTGATTGCTACAACCATAGAGAGTTGGAGTATTCAGAGGAAGATTTTGCTATTGGTTTTGTAGTAAGATTGTATTTACTCCTTGAGATTTATTTGTTGTATATCCAATTTATTGTGGATTCAAGTTTAGTATAAATTTAATAGTTGTAATCTCTATTTCATAGTGGATATTTTTTCGGAGCTGCCCGTAGTTTTTCCCTCTATACTGAAGGGTTTTCCATGTAAGATTTGGTGTTCTTATGTGGTTGTGTTTATGTGGTGTTTGCTAAAATTTTTGTTTCCATAATATTGCTATTGCTCGGTAGGTATATATTTTAATTCACACATAGACATTGAGGGAATTAGGATTTTTCCCCGACATTTGTATGGGTATCCATATAGTACTAGGTTTCTAGAATCTGTGAGCTTCATAATCGTATCTGTAGTATTGCACGGATCACACGAATAATAACGTTCGGAATACCAATGAGCCTTCTCAGTACTTATATCTAACACTTGGAGATTGCCATCTTTTGCAAATCCTAAAGCTCCAGTGATAAGTGGGAGATCTCAGTTGGCAACCCATACAATTGTTTGCTTATTTGACGTGTACCATATTCCAACATATCTTTTGCCACCAGAACTTCCAGTAGGATTAAAGTATCCTAATTCAAACTTTCTTCCAGGCGAAGCCAAAGTTTCTTCATTGTCTGATCTAATCCACTCGCCATACCTCAAAGAAACTCTATCAGTGCAAGAAACATGAAAGGAACACAACAGTACTTGTATTATGTACAAGATGATGAAAACGGAACACAACATGCAGTTTGCAGACCATCCTTTAATAACATTGACTGCTCCCATTTTTCAACTCTCTGTTACCGTTATGAAAAAAAGCACACGCACAAGTAGAATTTACATTAATTGTTGTATTTGCTAGAAGCAGTGACGGTGTGGTTGCTGATCATTTAAGCAACTCCTGCTGTTTTGGCTTTGTTGGTTCAATATAAAATGGCCTCGCGTTCTTGCTTGTTGACGCAAAGACTTCTTGGTCAGCAATTATCACTTTGAAAACTACTGGAAAAGGTTGCCAATAAAGTATGCAACGTGAACGACTTTTACTGCTTGATTTATCTATCTATATATTACTAAAATTTGAAGCGTAGTGTTTAATGTTGCTGTGCTCATGTTGTGCCACATCAGCAGTCATGTCATTTAATTTTTTTTTTCCTACAATTTTAAAATAGTTTTTACAAATTTCAGAATAATAATAAATATACATAATAAATCCCCACCCTATAATAAATCTATATGATAAATCACAGCCCACTTCTTATTTATTTACTTCCACCATAAAACCCAATCCAAGGCCTTTTCAGCTTAAAGGATAAACAAGAAATTTGAAACTGTGGAACCCTGAAGGGTTTTGCGCGAGAAGCACAACATGGGGAATGGGAATGGGAACAACCAGTTTAAAACAGAGTTTGAATTTCTCCCACCTTTCTGTTCTATAGTTACACATCGTTTCAAGGACAAACATACAGTTTGAACTTCTGCTCTATAGTTTCACATTGTCTCAACCTAAGGAAAACCAGAGAGTCCAAAACCGTGAAGGGAAGGAATCTGATGCCATTTGAAACTGTGAAAATCTCCCCACCTTCATGCGTTACGGTTTCACAGTAACAGCCACCTATTTGACTTCCTTCCTTCCGGTCTTCCTCTCCTTATAGTATATAAAGACTGATAGAACCTGGCTAATTCAATTGAGGTATCTCTAAATCCCAGTTCTTTTTGTGCTTCATTCTTTTGCTTGATGTTTTTTGTTTCCCTTTTTACATTTTGTTACGGCCTCTTTCATGTTGTGGTGTGGATGATTGTTATGTTGAAATTTTGATTGTTGTACATTTTGTTATTGCCTCTTTTGTACTGTGGTGTGAATGATTGTTTTGGTTGCTGTGATTTTTAATTGTTGCTTTGTCTTTTGGTTCAATACTAACAGAAGTTGCAGAAACATCGACAATAGATTATCCTTTGATTTATATGAATTGATAGTAATGGTTTGCTAATTGGTTTTGAACACACAACTCAGTTTTTGAGATTATAAGGAAGACAAACACACATTCAAAATTGAATCTTTATTATTGGTTCAAGAATTTGGGTCTTTGATAGAGATATAATTGATTAATTGAGAGAGAGAGAGACAGAGAAGCCTAAGAAAATTGATACAAATATGGACTCTTTAAGTCTTATCTCTATCTCTACGTTGTTCTTGTAATTCACAGGTTTAATGTAGTGTGCTTTGGCAAATCAAAGAATTGTGGGTCAACTATCATCCAAAACATTGTGCCTTGCCACTAGCTATTCGGTTTTTTACATTGTATCTTCAAACTGACAGAACCTTAAGAAAAATGCCCAACACGGTGTTTATACCTGTCAACTTTCATCTGAAACATTGTGGGTCAACTTTCATGCCACAGGTTGTGATGCAGAAGGCACATTATCATCTTCCATAGTATCCCAATGTTTCTTCAATTTATGTAACCAAAAGAAATACGAAACTGTAATATTTTTTTCAATTAGAAATAACAATGAATTACTTTGGTGTGGTGTGGATGATTGTTTTGATTCCTGGGGTTTTTAATTGGAGTTGTGTCTTTTGATTCAATACTAATAGAAGCTGAAGAACATTACAATGTCATATAAATCAATGGATTCAATACTGACAAACGCTGAAGAAAAAAGGTGTTTGTGTTGAAGTTTTTAATAGATTCAATACTAAACAAAGCCAAACACCTCTAATAGCCATGAGTACTGGAAGCCGTGGTTGGTAAGTGATTTTATTGATAGGCTTTGGCTTTGGGAAAATTTTTTTTCCTAACAACTTTTTTAAAATATATATATATATATACACAGCCACCAACCATTGCATGAAGGCACTTATCGATAACAAGAATCCTCCTTGTTTTGTATGTCAAATTCTTTAAGAGGAGCAATGTGGGTTTGAAGGTCTTGTCTTGGTTCATTGGTATTGTTGTCTTTGTGTTTGTTCAAATATCTCAGTGAATACATAGAACATGTTGAATATATATATTGTGAGAAAATTTCAATACTACCTTTGAAGATTTTAATTTGAATTTCTTTGACATTGTTTCCTTCGTATTCTGAATCAATAACGACTAGGAATCTCCTCTATGTGTTGGTCTGAACTTTTAGCTTTAGCTCACAAATTTATTTAGAAATCCTCAAATGTTTCTTCTCTACATTTAAATGGTACTTTTAAACTGATTGTGTATGACCTCCAAAGTTTGCAAACATAGTTACTTTTATGCATCAATTCTACATAATCCATAGAAGTTATTTTTTGCTACTAGAATGAAGCTATTAATATGGGGATTGTTCAAATTTCTGGTAATGTTTCCATTGTTATAATGCGCAAAAATGATCCATTAGTGAAAAGTGAAAACTAGAAATAGTAGACACCGATAATGAATCTATTAACTAACTTATTTTGATCATTTACTTCATTAGCTTCATCGAAAACTCTTAGAACAATATTTAAAATTAAAGTTGTTCCCTTGAGTTTTTATAAAAATTTCTATTCTGTTTGGTTGTGTGCTAAGTTTTTAATTCAAGTTTTTCATTTAAAATGTGTTTTTGATGGTCAACCTGTGATCCTCTAAATTAAGGAGGCGTTATGGAAATTGATAGGCCAAAAACGAATTGACCCCTTGTGATTGAATTAATTGATTAATTAGCCAAGTTATTTATTAATCAAATTAACATGCAAAGGCGTGGTAGCACAAATAAATCACCAATAAACTAATTATGCAACGGAAAATAAATGACACAGTGATTTGTTTACGAATGGGGAAAACCTAACGGCAAAAACCCCACTGGGTGATTTTCAGGTTACCACTCCTGAAACTCCACTATTATCACAACAAGCGGTTACAAGTAAAGGAGTCTCAAGTACGTTACCAACCTACAGTTAAACCCTTACCCTAATACCCAATTGGGCTTATTCTGTAGTGTCAGTTTCCCCTTTTTGATGCATGGCTCCCAAGTACATGACTAACAAATTGCACGGATACTCAACTTCAATCACCAATTAAGAAGGTTGTTGGCTGCAAAGTTCTTTAGTTCATCCACACGATGAAGATCAAGAAGATGCTTGGTTATAAAACCTTACGGTGCACATACACAGTAACTTCTTCAAGAGAAAGAGATGAACTAAGGGCAAGAACTTCGTCTCCAGTCACAATTTGCTTAAACAGAGTTTGCTCAATGCTTGTGCAACTTGTGAACTCCTTGACGGCCCTTAAAATAATCCTTTTATATGTTTAGGATTAGGAGAAAAGAAGACCTAAACACATAATCATGTATTCCAAGAAATCAAATCAGAATTCTGAATTTCTTAAATCTCAACAAATGAGCTGTCGAGAAGCTGTTGAGCAGGTGTCGAGTCACAGGCTGAAAAATTTCCTTAAACCTCGATAGATGTAGTTGTTGAGATTTAATGAATTTGCACTCCTCAGCTTGTTGGACAGACTTGATGACTACAACACTTGATCTTGAAACTTTGTTTCTTGAAGTATATGAACACATCCTAGAACTACCCAATTACAAGTAAAGTATGTTTTGTCAAAAGATTAGTCAATTACATAAAATCATGACATATGTTCTTAACATGTGAACCACATGTGTCCTAACAAAAATTTCTTTGGTTATGATGTTGCTTATGGTCAAAGGAAAAATGAGAGTGACTCTCCCAGCAACTTCCACAAGCCCCATGGTGAGTCACACAGATTCCCACATTGTTTCCACAACATATAGCATAGCGACTCCCTCAATGACTTTGGCGAGTCCAAACAATGAATCCTTCAATGACTTTGATGAGTCCAAACAAGTTCCTGTATGTACACTTTGGTGAGATTTTTTTATCTTCAAAGAATTGGCATAACAATTATCATGGAATTTATTATAGCATAGGAACTATAAAGCAATCTGCTATAAATTATTATTGCATAGCCATGAATTTTGATTCTATATATGTATTATACCAAGCAATGATTGGTGCTTTTGAATGCTTTAGATTCTATCCTCAATTTGTTCGGTTATCGTGGATAATCTATTGTTTCAGGTTTAGGTTATTCATGATACTCAAATTCAAAGTTTAAACTTTTGGATTAAGTTTACTGTAAATGATTGCATCGTTGTGGTGTCCTTCATTGCTTTGAGAAGTAAATTTTGACTTGAATGAAATAAGATGAATTGAAGTTCATATGAATGAAATAAGATGCATGTGGCAGTGTTGCCAATTGCCATTACTCTATATTCTGTACTATATATTTACTCTACAAATGACATAGCTCTTCATTATAATGAATGGTCTTGGTTGATGAAAGTGGAAAAGCACTATAGACAAAAATCGAAATTGCTATCTTTATTTTGAACTCATATGTGCTTAATAGGATTGTTTATATTGGTCATGTTGAGCAAAGAAAACAAAACTTATTTTTTATTTTGTACACATGCATGCAATGAATATATGAACAGAATGGTTTCAGTCAATTTGCCAGATAATGCCTTCCAACTCTTTTTCACATTGCTTCATTGGATTAACATCTCCTACTAATGGTGTTTGATGATGTGTAAAGTTATAAGATGTTGAAACATAAGAAACTCTAGGATCTTTTGTTTTTGGTTTTGCATAGTAAGGGCATGCAAATACAAAAGGCAAAACCCACCCACACTCCAAAAGGACTATAGTGTAGGGTGAGTTAGGTTGCATAGATTTTTCTTCTCCAAAAAGGAAAAAAGGGCACTTAGATTTTGGCCAAATATGACTCTTATTTACTCAAAATCATTGGCTAAAACTTTTCACTTAAAATTGTTAGGGTACCTTTTTTTTTTTTTTTTTTACACCTAATTTTATTTGGGTACCACCTATTTATTTTCAAACATCACTAGTAAGTTATTGGGTTTTCCCAAATATTTTTTGCTCTATTATTATGTTAATCACAAATGTTTCATATCTCATTATCTAAATTGGGTTATGATATAAAATATCACAAAAAAAGCCCGAAAACTCATATTTTATTCAATTTTATTATCACATTCTATTTAAAGCCCAAGAATAGTTATGCTTGGCAATATTTGAGAAGTCCATGATTCAAGTCCATGGCAAAACAATTTTATCAATTGAATTCAAATCCATGATCAAAGCCCATGATTTAAATCCATGGCAATTTATTTATCCAAAACTCAATTTTCATTGGTAACATCAAAGCCCAATTTTCATTAGCAACATCAAAGCCTAATTCTCATTGGTAATATCAAAAATCCAACTTACGTTGGCACTATATAAAACCCAATTTTCATTGGCAATATCAAAAACCCAACTTACGTTGGCACTATTTAAAGCCCAATTCTCATTGGCAATATCAAAGCCCATTTCTCATTGGCAATATCAAAAACCCAACTTGCATTGGCACTATTAAAAGCTCAAGCTAACTACTTGACACTATTCTATCAAAAGCCCAAGGTTATTAATACTTGGCAAAATACTGTATCATAATTATTTCACTTAAAAGTCCAATAATGAACAATACTTTAAATTCTTAAACATATTATTATAATATTACAAGTTCATGGAATTTATGAATTATCTATTCTCAAAACCCATGGAATCATCTTGTAAAAGCCCATGGAAAGTTATGATTGTTAGACCCATGACATATATTTATTTCATGTTATAAACCCATGAAATACATGGACATCATTTGCATCGCAACATCCATAATATACGCCTTTAACCCTCATGGTAAACATTCAAACCCATAAGATCATTGTTTAAGTTATGATGCGATTATTAGAAACCATGAATATTATTGCAACATGGAATTCACCAAAGTAAATATTATTTACAAAAGTATTTTGAAACTTCTCCTATTGTTTCAAACATTACAACTAATTGCCCAAAGGCCCATTGCAAGTATTTATGAAAAACCCCAAAATATTTATGAATAAAAGTCCATGAGGAATGAAAGCCCATGGCAACATTTGCACACAACCCAGCCCATGTGAGCAAGCCCAAACAAAAAACACCAGCAGGGGGCAAAGGATAGTGGGCAAACAGCCCTTGTTCATTCCTAATCAAAAAGAGCAACTAGGTACTCATACAAGGGAACCAAGCCTTTGAGAATGGACTAAGGGCTGTCCCATCAGTTTTCTGCCACCCTCTACCTAACTTGAATAGTACCCAAAGGCTGTCATATCAGCTGAAGTCAAAAGGATGAAGGGACTCCATCATCTTCCTCAAGATTGCACCTCCAACGGAAAGGGAGCTGAAACTAAACTTCAACAGATTGATGCTATAAATGCTAAAAATATTCAAGACATGATTCATGTGCCAAGCCCCTGAATCCTAAAGGGGAAAATTAGGAACATGTGGTTTGGAGGCATAAAGGGATCTCCAGTGGAACCCCCTGAGATAGACTAAAGCTTGACACCTGGCTTGGGAGTGTTAAATCTTACTTCTCAAGGATCCGAATTTTAGTTGCAGATTAGGATTCGCTCTTGATACATACCTCAATCACAATAATTAAGCTCAGCCCCAAATCCTGGCATTCAATGCAAAAACACTCTAAAATCCCATCATTACCCAAAGAAGCAAGGCAGCCCCTAAAATGGATTTTCCTACTTCTGATAAAAAAACCTAACCTTGATTCAGCACCTCTGAGTAGTCATATGTTTTTGGATTCTTGTCAATAAATGCTTCCCTAAACTCCATTATAAAAACACAAGCAACTAATCAGAAAGATGACCTAGCTACCCTCCTCTGAGACTTTGGATTCGTTGGCCATTTTTGCTGGTGGTTCAACTCTCCTTAAGCTCACCACTCATCATCTTCAGCTTTCACTCATCTAATCTCAAATATTCTTCTTACCCCTCTACACAAACACAACTCAAAAATGTCCTCTAACTAGACACAAACAGCCCATTACTCACATAAAGCTTCAATCTCAGTATTAATTTTATCCCACTCACTCAAAACAGTCCACATTCACCTCATTCATGCCTTATAAACACATACCAACCAAAATCTTAGCTTAATACTTGCTGCACTGAGTTGGAGATCTTTCTCTCCCTTCACTCCATCCTTTTTTCCCTCTTTTATTTGTAACTATAGAGTTTTTAATCCTTGTTTAATATTATTATGATGAAGGCCATAATGTTCTGGAAACTATCTCTTCCCATGGAACCTTTAATTTTTACTTTTTATTTTACGATTAAAGGATATAATGTATATGTAACAATTGAACTTTTCCCTCACATTAATATAATGATGTCTGAAAGTATAATGAACTCCCCTGACCGAGACATGCAAGGACCCCGAGGAGTTAAAACATTCCTAACTTATTTAATCATTGACCGTTGGATTGTTTAAATCTATTTTTTCTGGACTAAGTGTAATTTTACCCTTACCACTAGAGGACTGATTTGAACTATGATGCTGTAAAATGACTAATAATATAACAAACTAACAACACTAACATGTTTATTATGCTTTATTGTTGTCTTCTTGTTAGGGTGCAGCCTCTATCTCTTGCTTGGGCGAACTTACACCACACCGGTAGCCTTTAGCTTTATTTCAAGGGCCCATCGTCGAGTTTTAGCTTGGCTATCCCATATTCTAGATGAGACTCTAGAAGGAGGATCTTGGGGCAAGATTGTTAGGTGAATGATCTCCAAAATCATGTAAGTGTAAAATATATTTATGCCATGAGGTTTATTTATATGTAATAATTTATAATAAAAAATTACGTTAATTTATATGTAATATGAAGTTGTCTAGATTTGTTGGTGCAAAAGTGAATGTAGATTTTGCATAAAATTCTCTCATTGCCTTGAATTTTTTTTTTTTAATTACCGTCTTTATTTTTATATTGTATTCTCTTTTTTCTTTTAGTTTATTTTTGCTAGGCTAATTAGGCTCTTATTGATATTTGATTTCCTTTAAACTCATATTCCATGTTAATTATAATTTAGAGGTGCATATTTAAAAAGAATAAAAAGAATATATGGGATTCTAGAATGATATTTATGTTAAAATTTGAAAATCCATTATTTTTTATGATGGCATAATTTTGGTTTGACTATAGTAGATAGCATGCTTGATACTAAGAAGGACACATGGCGCAAAATTTGAACTCTAATTTGGAATTCTAATTTGAGTTTCTTTTAGCTTCACCTATTATTATATATATAGATATGTGATTTTAAAGTTAAGTATCCCGTGCATTGCACGGGTTAGCGACTAGTATATTATTATAATTAAGTTAGTGTCTTGCTCTTATATGCGTGTGTGCATGTCCAATTTCATTTCCTTTATGTGTGTGTGTGTGTGTGTATATATATATATATATATTAAGTCTTGTAACTAAGGGTATATTTGGTTGAGGTGAAAATAGAGAGGATGGAAAAGAGGGAGAGAAAAATATGGTGGAAAATGAAATTTTCCATTGTTTGGTTGAGAGGGGGAGGGGGACAGAAAAGTGGTGGGGCCGACAAGTTTTCTCTCCTCCCCTTTTGTCAGGTGGTGGATTCTTCTTCTTTTACTTCTTTTTTTTTTTCTTAATTTTAATTTTTATTATTTTTTTGAGAAAATACTTTTGGATGATTTCTTATGCTATTTTTTGAAATGTGCACTTTCATCTATACACAATTTTTTTTAAAAGTATAATGTATTACTTTTTGTTTTATTTAGGAGGGATGTGATGGTAAATTTATACAAACCTTATTTTCAACCAAACCAAAAAGTTTTCCATCCTCTACTTTTCCACCCTCTCAACCAAACACAAATGAAGAAAACTAAAAACTTTTCTATTCTCTCACTTTTCTATCCTCCCTCTATTTTCTATCATCTCACTTTTCCATCCTCCCAAACAAACGTAACCTAAGTCCGGTTCCTTTCATTTATATTTTGTATCTTTCTTTTTGTTTATACTTTATATATATCAACATTGAATGCACAGTACTACTTTTTGCTAGAAGTACGGTAAATAAAAATAAAAAGTATTTAAAATAACACAGTACCCATGAATATAACTAAAAAGTGCAATGAGACTTATGAATAGTACCAAAAAGTGTAATGAAACTCATAAATAGTACTAAAAATAAACCGAATAGTAAAAAAAGCTGGCTTTTTAAGCCAATGTCAAATACAACCTTAGTCTTGTATGTATTTCATTGATCTTGGATTAAATTTTTTTTTTGTTCCTGACTCTGTTTCTGTGCATAGTGTCTATTGGTGTTGAATGGGTGAAAATGCATACTTTTAATTACAACTGATGAAGGTACGAAATCCCTACAGTCTAATAAAGGATGATGTATCTCACATTAAAGGAATTCTTCTCCATACCGAGGAATTAGAAGCAAAGACTTGTATTAGAAGCAAACACTAAAAAATAAAATCTATAGTACTACGTCTCCTCAACAACAGAATACGCACAACAGGAAAGCCAGGATACTGTCATGCGAGAACAGACTATGGAATTCTCCAAAGGCAGCATACGAAATTGCGTTTTTCGATTATTCAAAACTAAATTGAGTTTTCCATCTTGTCCTTTCTGTTTTCCAATTTTCCTTTTTTAACTATTTGATTGTTTCGACTACTTAACTTTTATGTTTCTTTGGTGTAGATGGAATATTAGATACAATTATACGGCAGCCTACGTGAATTACAACCTGTCTTTCCAATTAGAACATTTTCCAAATGGCTTCATACGACCGCATTTGAAATGATCTACAGTGGAGACAAGACATGTATGCCTATTCTTTGTAAGTACACTAATGGTACATGTGAATAGCATTCTCTTGAATCTCTTCCTGCTTATTGTGGCAATGAACAGTACAGCTCAAATGTAAGGCTAACTGTACCTCTTGATGAAAATTGCTAATAATGCTGTTCTAGGCTTCCAAATAAAAGGAATAAATGAATGAAGGCAGTTGGTCTGAGTTAGAGACAATCAGAAAAAAGTACAATAAATACAGAGGAGGTTTAAATAGGTAACAATCAGACTTATATTGGATACAATGTAATCACATATCAGCGACAATAAAAAAGTATCAATATGACAAACATGAAATGTGCCTTAATCTACGAGAACCATAGTAAGAATACTAGAAACTTCTGCAACACTGATAAAGAGAAAACAAGAACCATGAGAGCACTTATTCTATCCACCATTATCGGCCTTCTTCAATGGTACATGTTAGTTCATTCAAACTTTCTGGTTTAGTAGTAGAAGAAGTTTTGCTAGAAAGGGATCTTCTTACAACATAGGCTGGTTGTTTAGGAGTTGGGAGAGTTGCAGCTTCACTACCAAGCATGAAAACTACATTCGACATTGTGGGACGATCACTTGGGTCCTCTTGTACACATAAAAGCCCAACGTTAACACACCTCAAAAATTCGTTTGCGTTACAAGTTGCATGAATTGTTTGGTCCATTAAATCTAAAGCCTTGCCTTCTCTCCACAATTTCCATGCCTGGGACAATTTGAAAATTGAATTGGCAATAAGTAGAGTGCAAGAAAAATTAAAAATAACCATATGTACTTAATGCAACATACATTTTCTTTGGTTTACTAATACAACAAACTTACATAACCTAAAAGACTCAAACCATGCTCTGACTGGTGAAATCCTGTGTTCCTTTTCCCACTGATAACCTCAAGTACAACTACTCCAAAGCTGAAGGCATCAGACTTGATTGAGAAAAACCCATCCAATGCGTATTCTGGAGACATGTAACCGCTGCACAACAAAAATTGTTCAAATTTTCAGTGAATTAGGGAGCATAGATGGGAGAACTGACAAATTTAATTCAAGGTCTAAACAAAGAGCTTTCATAATCAACCATCTGCATCAAACTTACTAAGTTCCAACTACTCTAGTTGTGGTTGCCTCAGTTTGTTTGCCTCCAAATATCCTTGCCAAGCCAAAGTCTGAAATCTTGGGGTTCATCTCCTCATCTAGTAGAACATTGCTTGTTTTCAAATCTCTATGAATAATCCTCAACCTAGAATCTTGGTGAAGATAGAGCAGCCCTCGAGCAATTCCCAAAATAATTTCAAAGCGTATCTTCCAGTTCAGTAACACACATAGCGTCCGATCTTTCATGCCATTTTCCATTTTAGAACATTTTTAAGTAATCATATTCAGCAACAATATAATATGCAGTACAAATATTTAAACTTCAGGTTTAGAGTCTAACCAAATAAAAAGGAGTCTAAGCTTTTGTTTGGCATGTATTCATATAGTAAAAGTTTTTCATCTCCTTCGATGCAATAGCCCAAAAGTCTAACAAGATTCCGATGTTGAAGTTTAGCAATTAAAACAACCTCATTCTTAAATTCCTCCAAGCCTTGTCCTGAACCACTTGAGAGCCTCTTTATAGCAATTTCTTGTCCACCTGGAAAGGAACCCTGAGAGAAAACTCCCATAAGCACCATCCATCATTAATCAGAAACTAATGTTTAAAATTAACTATAATGAATACCAAAAAGGTTAAATTACCTTGTAAACAGGCCCAAACCCCCCTTGTCCAAGCTTTTTTGCATCTGAAAAATAATCCGTAGCGGCTAGTATGCTTTTCAAATCGAAAAAGGGTACATCTATGCCTTTTTTATCATCTTCTCTAAATTGGCCCGAGTCTATCAAATCTTTGACTTGTCGCTCACTGTCATATAGGCGAAATGCTGCATTTGCCTGATTTCTTTCTCTGTTAACTGATTCTAAAAGATTAAATTGAAATTTCAGTCTCTTGCTAACTGTATGGAAGAAACAAAAATATTTTCATTTTGACACGAGAAATCAAGAATATATGGTTGTTTTCACACTGGTTACCTTGTCCTTTGGCCACTTTTTTTCTTGTAAAATAATAAAAGTAACAGCATGCAATAACCATCAAAGTTGCAATAATCATCAGGATAATTGGATCAAATTGCTTCTTCTTGTAGGAAGATCCTTCAGACTTTGTGTGATCATCTTCAAAAAATGAATAGAACAATGAGTAATAAGTTGACAACATTATGTATATAAATATAGGTACTAAGTTACATTGCCAAAATAAAAATTAAAAAATAAAATCAGGTTTAGTTTGTTTTTAAGTCACAGGAGTAAATGTTATATTGTTCTATGATTCTGTTTTATGTGTCCAAAACAAACAAAGTATGTGAAAGGTGTAAGTGCTTGTTAGCTGGATCCTAAATGATGGTGATGCCAAAAGGGGTTTCGGTAATCCAATGAGTGTTGCACATTTCGAGCCAGTGGATCAAAACATATATGAAAATCGATGGAAAAAGTACGCTTGCCATGAAGTTCTGGCTGGCTTGACCTTTTGTTGTAGCAGAGGATACATGAATGAACAACAACAACAACAACAAATAAACTCAAAACCCAAAGGTCAAGAGATGATTCAATATAGGTCTGTGTTAATATCTATCAGATTTTTTTTTTTTTTTTTTTTAAGGAAAAATGAACAAGTGGGTGCCTAAAATTCAAAATTCCCTTCTGAAATGAACTGTCACTATGTGCCACAACCACCATAATATGGCAAGGAATTGTGTTATTCTAAACTGAAATTACGTTTCAGTATTAGAACAAAACACTTGGCCAATCATGTTGCATATGGAATTGGGTGCATAGAATTCCCAATTTTGCCGGGCTAGAAGAGGAGATTGGAAAGTAGCCTTACCCCTTCTTCTTCTTCTTATTATTATTATTTTTAAAGAGACTGATTTCCAAATTCAAACCCAGGAAATAAATATCACGTCACTTTTGTTGGTGGAAAACACTTGTCATCACACCAAGGCCCGACTGAGCTAGTGTTGTGCTAGAAAAATTTTAGCCATTAAAGACTGGAATTGATCAATCAACCCCCAGTCCCCACATCCTGCAAATCTGCTATAGTGCTATATAGATTCCATTATAAACAACAACAAGAAGCAAAAATTAAGTACCTATGTCAGAAAGACCCACACGGACATAGAGTTCTCGTGCGTCACTGCCTCCATCGATGGACTCCTCCTGGATATTGTTGACGTCTTCTGACCAAATCCAGCAGGTGGCCGTATTAGCCTTTGTACGGCTCATTTCTGTACTTTGAAATGAATAAGCCAGGCAGCGACAATCGCTAAGGGGCTGTTTGGATTGAGTTTTTTGATAACTCAATTCTCTGTTTCCATAACTCATAACTCAAAAATGGTGGGACCCATAGTAAAAAGGTTGTTTGGCCAAACGATAACTCTGTTTCCATAACTCTGTTTCCATCACTCAATTCTCTGATTTTTGAGTTATGAGTTATGGAAACTGAAAACAGCAAAAGACTGTTTTCAGTTTCCATAACTCATAACTTAATGGCATTTCCGTAAATAAACACACATGAGAGACCCACAGCCGCAACTTTTGACCACCTTTTGACTTTTTTTTTTTTTTTTTTCTAGGTTGGCCTTGGCTGTTTGTTTGTTTTTTTTTTTTTTTTTTCTTTTCTTTTCCTGGGTTGGCCGTTCAGTTTTTTTTTTTTTTTTTGGGTTGGCATTGTTCTTTTTCTTTTTCTTTTTCTTTTCTTTCCTGGGTTGGCTGTTCGGTTTGGTTTTTTTTTTTTTTTTATTTATATATATATATATATATTATTATATATATATTAGCTTCAGTGAGTTGGGTACTAAAAAAAAAAAAAAAAATTGTACTGGCTGACAGGTGTGGGACCCATGAATAGTGTGAAAAAATTGAGTGATGAAAATAAAAGTGATGTTGCCAAATGAGTGTGAAAAAGTGAGTGATGAGTGATGAGTGATGAGTGATGGAAATTGAGTGACGGAAATTGAGTGATGAAAAATCCTTACCCAAACAGGCCCTAAGGCATTCCACTCTGCATTCATGTGCACTCTGCTTATAAATTCCATTGCCACCTTCGGTTCCCACTCCAGTTATATTCAACATCGTGAAATTATCACCCTTGCGACATATGGAGTAGTTTCTAGTGCACCCCTCTGAATAAAACCCAGAATTCCAATGATTTAGTGCCTTAGGCTGAAACCCATCTAAACAGTTGCACATTGGACTTTTCTCAATATTGCAGCTGCCAAAGGAACCACAAGCATTAAGCACGCTGCAATTATCTCTTGGTTCCATACGGGTCAAACTCCATGAGGCAGGGGCTGTATCGTTATCCAACTTATAAAGCTTTATATGACCATCAAGATCCATTACCAGTCTCATACGGTAATAATCAAACCGTCCAGGGGTAGTACTTGTAAGAGTCTTATTCTTAATCGTATAATTCGATTTTCCAGTACCCGGTGCAGAGTTAGAGAGCAAGTTGGATATTGCTGTAAAAATAAGAGTGTTGTCAGAGTTAAATAACTCTCCTGATAATCCACTTTTCCAGTATGGAATTGCTCTATTCTCAATTTTGTACTGGTTTCCTCGATCTTGGTCTTGCCGGAAAGTGTAGTTCCCTGGCGCAGGGTCAACTTGACTTTTCCACGAAGTTAAAGTCATCTCTGCATTCATCTTCATTCCAGGAAGAAATGTATCAGCTGGATTCTCAAAGCTTTGCCAGATAATTGTTTCTGAGCCAGCTTGACCTTCGATAAGAACTAAGTTCCCAGAATCCAAGAGCTTCACTGTCCTATTAAAAGAAGTTGATCCGCCGATCTTAGCTGACCATAACTTTTTAGTATTGTCTAGTACCTGTAGGTCGCCATTCTCTGAAATAGTAATAGCCCCAGTGGTTTTGGACGGTACTGGCTCAATACGGTTGGCAACCCATACAACTACCATTGGACTTGACTTGTAATACCATATCCCTACATATCTTCCATGCTTAGAGCTTCCACTGGGGGTGAAAAAACCAAGCTCAAATCTTTTTCCTGCTGATACAAGAGATTCTCCCTGGCTGTCATTAATTGGGTTGCGAAATGTTAAGGTATCTCTAGCAGAGCAAAATGAAAATGAAGATAGAAACAAGAATGTGTATATGGTACAGAATGAAATATGAGTTGCAGACCATGTGAAGGCCATTGTTATTCTGGTTTTGCTGCTTGTGGATTCTGTTATGAGAGAATGGGGTAAGTTGTGCGCACCGTTGTGGACACGTAGTTCACTTCTGTGATGGCCACGAGGTCTTCTGCTGCAATCCAAGTCTTCTAGCTAAAAATGATTAAATCTTGTTTCCTTTTCACCGAATAGTCTACGCGCTAAAAGTCTGACTTGGTCTGGAAATTACAATGTAAGTTTCGGTTTGCAACTTTGCATGAGGCAGGTGAAACAGGTTAGCTTTTTCTATGAATTTCTTGGTGAAAGTTCAAAAATGTTTACAAAAACACCTTTGAACGTTTAGACCCCCAAATAACAACTTAATCAATTCAAGCAATATGTCAAACATCTAGTGTGCGGAAACTTAACATATGCTATCAAACGAAATTGATTAAATACTATCTAAGCCATAACAGATAAATATCCACAGCAGATAAATATAAAGGCAAAGATAGAAAGGAAGGAAGATGCAAACACAAAGACAATACGCGATGTGTTATCGAAGAGGAAACCGAAGCCCTCGGCGAAAAACCTCTCCACCGCCCTCCAAGCGGTAATCAATCCACTAGAAAATATAGTTGGGATACAAGGACAGCAATAGACCCTCCAAGCCTAATCTACCCAGTGCACCTAAGCCCTCCAAGCTTCTTGCTCCAACGAGGTTACGCCGAACCTTTTTCTTTTCTAGCTTCCCGGATTCCGCTACTAGACCGTAGCATCAACCAATGAAGATTGGTTTCTTCCTAACTGCTTCCCAGAAATCCAAACAACAGACTCACAATGATGATGATGGTGAGAACCTGGTTTGGTATAATGCCTCTCAAGGATTTGACAATGGAGAGGAAGAGAGTTGAGGAATTTGAAGAGATTCTAAGGTAGAGATTGTGGGTGAAACAATCTGGTTTTTCTTTAGGGTTTCTCTCTCAAAATTCTCTCTGGAAGCTCACTTTCAATCGTGGGTAAAAGGGGTATTTATACTGGAGTGGAGAGGAATGTGAAACGTCAGAATTCTACAAAACAGGGGTGGCTCGCGGCTTGACCTCGCGGCTTGACTAAGTCGCGAGATAACCGTATGGCCAGTTGTCCTGTTTTGTCCTGTAGTGCTCCAGCTAGCAGACTGTTCACCTTCCAGCATGCTTGGCACGTGAGGTTGCTTCTGGCGGCTTGAAGCCGCGAGTCACCCGCGAGACCCAGCCGCGACACTCTGTTTTCTTGCACATTCTTGAGCAAACTTCACTCTATTTCACTCACTACCCTTACATCAAACCCACCTAAATACAGGGTTACTAAATGCTGAATTACAAGCAAATTTGGCACGGAATAAAGCCAATAAGATGGTTGAATAAATTCAACCTTACAATCTCCCCCTTTGGCTATTCCGTGACAAAACCCTAAAACAGACTCTAGACTTAACATGTGAGTTGGGAACAGTTGAACAAAACTCACTCACACCTAACTCTAGAAGCTGTGACGCACTTGAATCATATGAACATAATACTCCTGAAACACAACAATACACCATGATCATTGTAAGCAGAAAATTATAAAATGCATATGAAACAGGCAATAAGTGATCAAGCAAAGATGGAGTTATGAAACAAACCATGGCTAGATCAACCAAGTGAACACCACAAGGTAGTGATCACAGTGCTCATTCACACTTGGAATGAACACAAGAACATACAAGTTAACAAGCACAAGGCAAGACACTTGTATGCACAACACTCAACCAATGCATATCACACAGGGCATATGCATCTAGGAACAATCCTACAAGGGCACAAGAGTGACAGTACATAAACCAAAATGCATAACATTTAGATTAAAGTACTGATTTCAACATAGTATAAAGGCTGCACTACGCAAGGTACAAACCATAAAGCCTACAAACTATGCAAAAGACAAAAACCCTAAAAGCTTACATAAGCACATGGGTACAAAAACACAAAACATCCTGAATAACAGTTTACAAAACACAATATATCAACTTAAAGAGAAGAAGAATGTAAAGACACTCCCCCTTTGATCATGCCTATCTCTCCCCCTTTTTGTCATGGAATAGGCTAGTCATCCTCTTCCAGCTTTCTCTGAATTTGATCCAGTTGAGTTTGAAGAGAAGTAAACTTCATATCCCACCGAGTGTTTTGATGGTGTAGAGAAGCTGTGAGTCCAGACATCTTTGTATTCAACTCGTGGACAGAGGAGACAATGCGATCAAGTTTCTCATCCAGGGAGAGAGTGCTAAACTGAGAGCCATTGGGAGATGTAGAAGTTTCTGGTTTGGCTCTCTTCCGACTATGTCCAATGCTGGCATTGAATGTACGCATGTTGATTGGACTTGGTTTGGACATAGGGGATTCATCAGCCATTGGATAAATTCCCTTGAGCTTCAAGATCCGGGAAATGAGACTGCAAAAAGGAACGCATATCCGAGACTCATGTCGAAGAACCGTTTTGCGCAGAACATGAAAGATATGAGCACATATGTCTATTTCCACATCAGAGATCAGATCATGAAGAAACAAAGCCCGTCCAAGGTTCATATACCCAGTGCTTGACAAAGGGTACAAATTGTGAAACATTACAATTGTAAGTACTCTCAGCTTTGGAGAGAGAGATGAAACACTGATGGATTTGCCATTTGGCGAGAACTCCAAATCTTGACCAAGACTTTCTTTAAGAAGCTCCTCATCAGGACAGAGATCATCGTAAACCGGCGAATGTCGGAAAATAGGTCTGTTGATGTGAAGAATTTCTGCCAGATATGCAGGAGAGACAGAAAAACTCTTTTTCCGAACCCAGCACTTAAGTTCATCTCCTTCCACAATTGCGTTGGCATAAAATTCTTTTACCAACTCTTCATATGCGTCATCTGGATCAGAGAGAAGGTAATTCCAATCCTTGTGAGCAAACCATTTCGAAATGTCAGTGTCATGAAGTGATGGCTGATCCAAAGCTCTCTCTAGTAATGGTTTGGCATGAAGAAAGAAATTCTCATAAGACTGATAGGCTGCATATGATCTGAACTTGTCGGGATCGAATCTCTTTGATGAAGAGCGAGTCCCTTTTGGTGGAGGTGAGAAATCATCAACATCTATTACTGGTTCCTTCCCTTTGGAACTACCTCCTTTTACAGCAGCCTTTTTGAATGGTGACATGTCTAGTCTGCATTATGAATAAGGGAAATGACAGGACACGATCCAACAAACGTTATTAGCAGTGGGTTAGTGGAAATATAGGGACAATGAAGAAACCCTAATAGCTGGATGAAAATGGTCAGAAAATAGCAATGAGGGACACAAATGTCTCAAATTGAACTACACAGAAGAGGGAGTCCAAATGGAACCACATAATCAGCTGTAAAAGGACCCACATTCAATCAACACATCAACAGGATATCACACAGGATCATAGTGAAACACGACATCAACAGCAGATCAGACAAAAATTAGCCAACCCTAGCTAAGCACATGATGAAGAACAAAAACACCCAAAATAAACTAGCTCAAAAACAGAAACACAAGCTTCCAAAGGCTAGACATGGACACAGAGTAATAGTTGAGCACAAAACTCATCACAAAATCACAATCAAATGAGAACAATCCAGAGGGAAAACCATAACAACAAGTAAAATAGAGTTCAAGACAGAAAAACCATACCTGATAGTTGACGATTGTGAGCTGAGAAGAGGCAAACAATGGAGATCGAAAATGGAGGCACGATGAGAAAGGGAAAGAGCAAATGAGGAAGACAATGAACAGTCACAAAAAGATCGAGGGAAAAGCAAAAAGGTTTAAAAACTGCTCCTGTTTCTGCAAAACACGCGTTTTTCGCGACTGGAATAAGTCGCCACACAGTCGTCAGCTCAAGCCGCCAAAACACACAAGACCAAAAAATTTTCTAAGTGTTTTTCGCGACTGGAAGGTCTACCCGCGAGTGAGTCGCGAGATGAGCCGCGAAAATCTCTGTGTAACCTCGCGACTGGACCTTCCACTCGCGAACAAGTCGCCAAAAATTACCAGCGAAGGTGCGACTGAGGCTCGCGACTTGACATACCCGCGACTGAGCCGCCAAAACAGGGCAAAACTGGATTTTTGAAATTTTCAGATATTTTCAAGCAAAATACTTTCCAAAAACACCTAAAATACTCAAAAATCTTTTTGTGCTTGAATTAACAAAGATTGAGCATGTGAAAACACATTTCATCAAGTACAATCACACAA